>NC_135223.1:23365868-23410868 GCF_052324685.1 Brachyhypopomus gauderio | reverse complement strand
CAATGCTGCATGCTGGGAAGTGAACAGAACTGTAGCTACAGATGTAGCGTGTGGTTACAGTGGCGCACAAGTGCATTGTGGGGCAGCATTGTGTTTCAGTGCCACTGCTGTGCATTTCATTGGTGCAGCTACATGTGCTCTGATTAAAGAACACTGAAGAAGATGGCAAGTGTCTCCGCCTTATTAGTGCCACATGCATCATCAACCATCAACACTACATACATAACGCTACAGCATCAATAACCCTGCACTGTTTCTCACTGTGCCTCTGGTCCTTTAACCCAGAACCCCAGACACACAACACTGAGACTCTCAGCTTTAATATCCCCCAGCGAAAGGGGAGCTTGATTATGCGATGAGTTTGGTCAGATGCGTTAGAGCAAAGATTACATCCCAACACAAAACACGTGCAGGGTCACCAGAAAGGGGAGTTACTCCAGACTCAGGCAGGCAGGCTCTCCTGCAGATTTGCAGGTACAATATTTCATGGAAAGGGCAGGGGTCCATAAGAAAGCACACACCAGTGTGTAATATTCATGAAATACTGCATATATCATATTTACATAAGCACTTATAAATGTATTTATGAACATTCGGTTAAAACGTAGCTTTGAGCGTCCTCTGTGCTTACAAAGGACTTGTGCATGGAGACTCCGGAGGCTGTTTGTGAATACACACAATACTCTTTATGTTACACTTAGCCACTTAGCTTCAGAATACTGCAAAAGTGACCAAATAAACAAATCACATCATAAAAGACAAATGATGCAAGAGCAGCACACGTGTGGTGTGGATATGGGACCCTATGAGGTATGACACACGTGTGGTGTGGATATGGGTCCCTGTGAGGTATGACACACGTGCGGTGTGGATATGGGACCCTGTGACGTATGACACACGTGTGGTGTGGATATGGGACCCTATGAGGTATGACACACGTGTGGTGTGGATATGGGTCCCTGTGAGGTATGACACACGTGTGGTGTGGATATGGGTCCCTGTGACGTATGACACACATGTGGTGTGGATATGGGACCCTGTGAGGTATGACACACATGTGGTGTGGATATGGGACCCTGTGAGGTATGACACACGTGTGGTGTGGATATGGGACCCTGTGAGGTATGATACACGTGTGGTGTGGATATGGGACCCTGTGAGGTATGATACACGTGTGGTGTGGATATGGGACCCTGTGACGTATGACACACATGTGGTGTGGATATGGGACCCTGTGAGGTATGATACACGTGCGGTGTGGATATGGGACCCTGTGACGTATGACACACGTGTGGTGTGGATATGGGACCCTGTGACGTATGACACACGTGTGGTGTGGATATGGGACCCTGTGACGTATGACACACGTGTGGTGTGGATATGGGACCCTGTGACGTATGACACACGTGTGGTGTGGATATGGGACCCTGTGAGGTATGATACACGTGTGGTGTGGATATGGGACCCTGTGACGTATGACACATGTGTGGTGTGGATATGGGACCCTGTGAGGTATGACACACGTGTGGTGTGGATATGGGACCCTGTGAGGTATGATACACGTGTGGTGTGGATATGGGACCCTGTGAGGTATGATACACGTGTGGTGTGGATATGGGACCCTGTGAGGTATGATACACGTGTGGTGTGGATATGGAACCCTGTGAGGTTCACCTCTACAGCTCCAGACCTTAATAAAGTGAACCACTAAAGATTTATTTCAGCAGTCTAACTGTTGGGATGCCATCACTTACCCTCATCCTATCATTTATTTTCTTTCTCTCTGTTTTTATTCAGCAGTTGGAAGAAAATAGCATCTCCACCGCATGACAATCATTTAATTAAAAAATGAATTTCCATGGATTGATTTATAGGAATGACTCACAAAGACTCTAGCAGTGTCAGATGAGTTTAAGCAGAGACTACCACTAGCAATAAACCTGAGAAACTGAGACATAACTGTAAGTTGTAAGGTACTCACGTGAGGACGTAGTTAACACTGACTATACAGTGAGGTCTGGAAGACCTGCTGTTGTGTACGATGGTGGCGTAGCTCTGCACCCACACCCAACCTCCCTCCTTAGCTAGAAACCTGTAGTACTTGGTAGTGACCTGACCCTTCACCAACACTGCAGAGAGAGGGAGAGAGAGAGAGAGAGAGAGAGAGAGAGAGAGAGAGAGAGAGAGAGAGAGAGAGAGAGAGAGAGAGAGAGAGAGAGAGGGACAGAGAGAGACCGAAAGAGAGGCAGAGAGAGACAGACAGACAGAGAGAGAGAGGCAGAGAGAGAGAGAGAGAAAGAGAGACAGAGACAGAGAGGCAGACAGAGAGAGAGATTTCATTCTATAGTCAGATGAACATCAACCCTGGTTGGAAATCTTCGAAGTGCCTTTCAGATGGATGATAAGAAAAAGGTGAATTTTAAATATGCAATACTTGGTCATTCTCGAAATCTACACAGTAGCAGTTCTTTGTATATCTCTTATTTCTGTTTATTTATCTTAGTGCTGCATTAATACCGTAATTACTGTGCACAATAATAAAAAAATGTCATGTCAATTATACAATTTAGATTTCCATAAATTGTAATTCTATAATTTATCATTTAATTTACAATCACATAATTAATGTTGACATGATTCTAAAAGCAGAAAAATCTAATTATGAAAGCTCTGCAAACATAGCTGAACAACTGAACAAAACTTTTAAGATCATTTGGTTAAGAGAAGTAATGACTCACACACAGATAAAATAACATGGCATTTACGTATTTGACATTAATTGAAACAGATATCCAAAATGCTCATTTTATATTATAATATTATATTATATTTTATAACACTGTGAATGTGGTCAAGCTCAATGTGGTCAAGCTCAATTTTAATAATTAGGTCAAAACAAAGTAAAATACTAGTGTATTTTTCTCTGTATAAAATTGGAAATACTAAGGTTACAAGTGTTTTAAATATTATTTTTTAAATCAATGCTCTGTTGTTATAACAAAGTGTGAGTCAAATAATAGTGGACTGTTGTCAGCAGTAATAGCGTTGTGATTCTTGCTGTGGCTACAGTGTGACTGTCTCATGGTAGAAGAGACCACGAACACAAACACACTCACACAGGTGGTGCGCGCAGCGGAGGTGGAAGGTGTCGCAGCTGTGCACGTGGTGGTAAAGAGTCTTCTCTATTAAGTCCTGTGGCTCGTAGCCAGTGAGCTCCGCCACTCTGGCAAACAAACACGGAGGAGAATAATTACGTCTCCGATGTGCACGCAAGCACCTGCGCACGTGCACACACACATACACACACACATGCGTGCGTGCGTGCACAAGACAAACATGCAAATATGGATGTGCATTGCACAAAATAACAGGTGTGCATGTACATGAATGATGAAACATGAATATACAAACAAAGCTGAACACACACACACACACACACACACACACACACACACACACACACACACACACACACACACACACACACACACACACACACACACACACACACACGATATCCTCCTTTAACAGGCCCTCTTCAGAGTGCAGATTACCTGGAGTCCAGGAAGATGAGCTTCATATCCAGACTGGCTCTAAACATGAACATGTTACTGTGGAGTTTGATCTCCGTCACGGCGCTGGGGGGCAGCGAGTGGCCCACGGCCACCAGCCCCACGTTCTGGTAACAGCCGTCAAACGGCGACATGTCCAGACTGTACTGGCGAATCTTTAGGTAGCCGCTGCAGTGGATGACCTGCGGGAGAAAACCACCACGCCAGCCAGAAACACGCACACAAACACGCACAGAAACTATTACAAATCCAATAATGAAAGAATCACTACATTAATTGCTACACAGCGAACAGTGTTATGATCTGATCTGAATTTGATCAATAGTAGGCCTGCTACTGCAATATTTAATGGAATAAATAACAATAATAAAGTTAACATTAAGGTTGTTTCCTTTGCAGTAGTCTTAATGTAGAGTCACACAAATAATCACACTGGATTTTGCAGTAGGCTATTTTCTTCAGTTCTTTTTCATTAACAGCGCGTTATTACGGTCTTGAAAACAAATAATTATACATGTTAATAACGTGTAAGGTTTGTAAATAGCCAACCTTATAACCACCACAGGTGAGACCTGCGTTCCTCTTTGCGAGGACACACTTCATTCTCAGAAAGAAAGAGCGCTCCATCTCGTACTCTGTGGAGAAGGAAACAGCGGAACACCCATCAAGACCCGTAATTCCGGCAGCTGGGCGGTACTGTGGGGAATAACGGAACCGGGCCCACCTTGAACGAAGTGTGAGTGGTACGGCTGGTGCGCCGTCAGCACCGCCGTCATCTCGTCGTGATCGGCGGGATGGATATACTCGTAAATACTGTTCCCCGTCAGCTCTACCTGTTAAAATTCACTTCTGTCATCTCAGTCAAAGACGCAGTGAGTTTAAATATGACACTCACACACGGAACAACACCAGCGACATAGCCTGGCTAAAATAGAGATGTGAATATTCATGACCATAAGCAAAGGTTCACGTGAGTGACGCACTTTACCTGTGATAGTCCTAAATGCACAGACGCCGTTTCTGAAATGTACATGATCTTCCCATCCGGAGCGACCACAAAAATGAATCCGTCCAAAGTCTGGCAAATAATAATAATAATAATAATAATAATAATAATAATAATAATAATAATAATGATAATAATAATACCATTTACACGTATCCTATTAAAATGACTTTGTTTTGCGATGCGCATTAAACTGCGGTCGTGTATTCAATCAACGCTGAGTAAACATGCGATGCTATTTTTTTATTAAGCTGCTTATTGTTGCTGTACAGGTTCGTGTCTTTCAGAGAGCACATTTTGCATTTAATTTGGAATTAAAATGAGAATTTCACATATTAAATAATGGTTTTCCGTTTCTATAGGCCTACTTAAAAAGCTAATTTAACAGAAATCAAATTCGCCTAACGTGAAAACCTAGGCAACTTCTTTGAATGTGGAATTAAATTTAAAATAAACGCCGAAAATTAATAAAACAAAACACCACCAACAACAATAACAGGCAAATAATAGACAAACAACATCAATAATAATAGCAATAGCAACAACAACAACAGCAATAATAATAATAATAATAATAATAATAATAATGAGCGGAAAACGAGGAAGATGACAAGATGATGATGATGCAGAAGGAAAGGAAGAAGAAAAGGATGAAGAGTGTCCACTCTGTTGGCAGCAGTAGCAGTAGTAGCAGCGCGAGGACGTGTAAACACTCCTACCTGAAGAAGGTGTGATCCCAGCTCGCGCCCGACATTATCCAGAGAGCTGGTTCTGCTCACGTGGCCCCACGACTCCCCTAGACCTGAAGGACAGCCCATATTAATTACACATCAACTCACTTTCTATTTACTAGTGTTCATAATAATAATAATAATAATAATAATAATAATAATAATAATAATAATAATAATTATTATTATTATTATATATTAGTTATAATAATAATCATCATAATATTAATCATAATAATAATGTTCATGTTATAATTGTAGTATTGTATATTTTACATTACAAACTAAAATGAAATAACTAGATTGGTCAGTAAATTTTATATTAAGATGGCTGTAAACATTATTGTAAAAATGCAAATCAACTCAGCAAACTCGAAGGAACTAACAAAACCCCAATAAGATCAACACGGAGTGGCTGTCCGCTGGAAGACCTTATGCAATCCCAATTGAAATGCAAATCTGCGAAAACAAACACGCACCGTGGAAGGATCACTGCAAAGCCCCGATTCCCTTTTTAATATTAACCAAATATACACTTCACGTTTACACAACAGAAACAATCAAATTATTTCTTAACCAGAACTCAAACATAGTCTGCTTGCGCTTGATTCAATTCGTAAAATTATGTCATCATCCTCCACCCCCGCACTTTAAAAAATTAATAAATAAAATAAAGTAACTTAGAAATTACAAAATATATTTTGCATGTCCGCCTTTATATATATATATATATATATATATATATATATATATATATATATAATACTATGATTATATATATATATATATATATATATATATATATATATATATATATATATATATATATATATATATATATATATATAGTGAAGGCATCTTAATTAGAAACCCGAAATCCGAAATGAGGACTTTGAAGCCAGTACCTGGTAGAAATGGACTACAGATGTCTTCAAATCACTGAATTTGTGGCTGTTTATGGTCATTTGTGGCACTGACATCCTGGCTTGAATATGTATGCTTGTACAATGTGTGTCAGCGCTTCGGGTTTTTGCACTTGACCTATCACAGGAATATTAAGCGCCTGGACGCCAGTGAGTTTAGATAATGACAAAATTAGCTTTGCTAGGGAGCAGAAATAAGATCTATAGGCTATACTCTTACGGCCTGAAGAGTCTGTACTGAGCTAAGCAGTTTTTATAAACAAAAGCGGTTGTTTCTGGCGATAAAGGAGTAATCCATTGAACCTCTCCAGAAGGAACCTTTCAATTGCTTGCAGGGCAAGAAAATTGTATCCATCTTACAACTTACAGGTTCTACTGGAACCGATCCAGCCGTTTCCAAGTCGGCTAATAACTTAATTGTGGGCATGGTCACGCGCTTGTGCACAAAACCATCACGGTGTCTGCTTTTGCAAAAAACCAAAAAACAAAACAAAAAAAACTTCTAACGGATTAAAAAAATACAACATCAAAAATTAAAACTGTTTATTTATATTGAACAAGTGTCTTAATTTTTTGTCGTTGTACTACGTGTCGTTAGCTACGTTTCTTTAACGCACAGAAGTGTCATTATAACACGCGGATGCACCTAAGCGTATAAATGCTTAGTCGAATGAAAACGCTCATACACAACTTTAAAAAGTCACAAACTGGAATGAACGCTTAGTTGCTCGTTGGGAGAGTGACATATGAGAACACTGCGGGAGAATGAAGGGTTGCAAAGGTTACCATTCCCACATCGGGCCATAAATAACAACCGTAAACACACCACACTTTCGTTAGTTTTCGAATAAAATTTTACTGTCAATTACGCAGGACATTTTCTCCGACTACTAGCAGAGTGTCGTTACACTGACCCCGTGACACCGAGCCCAGGCGTAATTTGAACAAGCTGCATCAAACGGGAGGTGCGGAGAAAGGGAAATTATAGCAAGAATATAAAATACGAAGCACGTGGTAAATAAATAAGACCATGTAAAGAAGCTGCAGTGATAGGAATCACATATGTGAGCAGGGGGACACACTACCTCACGGTATGAGTTCATCTGTAATTATCTTCAAAACTCTTATATTAAGAGCTCAACAGAGGGTTTTTTTGCATTGGCTGCTGTGTGTTAATATGTTAATCTATTATTAGAAATCTCAAAATTTTACATCTCTGAGCTCTGAAAAACAACTGGATATCGGCGGGGGGACAGTTAAATTTAATGAGCACATTTACTCTCAAGAAAAAAAAAACTTTTAGATATCAACTTCCTCTCTTTAAAATACACCTCAATGACGTATTTAATTTGAGTATAAATCGTGTAATTAATTATCCGTTTACGGCCTACACAATTTAACATTTAGATATTACAGTGGTGAAAATATTCAAGAAAATTTGAGACTAAAAGTAAACTTGTATCTTAGCAAAATGAGAAAATCTATCAAACAAAGGCATAGATCCTCGTTTATATTTATATTTGTCGATCCGAGTATGATAAACCTCAGTGTGACGGAACTTTAATAGCCCTCATCATCTGTATCTGCATCTCCACGTCTACATATGTCCCCTTGATGGAGCCCGTTAGTAGAAAAGCCCTCATCGATAACCTGAGCGCTCACTTTGATATTCTGACTCCAAAAACACATTAGGACGGTTGGACCGGCCTAATCGCTTCAGCATATGCGACTCTTTCATATGCGTACTACTGTGTTTCTTTGTCTCGGTCTCAAGTCCCTGGTTTTAAAACCCATTCCCTCTTCTATCAAGACGACTCGGTCTTACAAGGACCTCCATATGGTCAGAAAGATCAGACGGGCCCCGGTAATTGGCGCAGCTCGGCTGGGCTCACGTAGGAGCCCGTCGAGACTACGGAGAAGGTGGGAAATGACTGTTAATGGTCTTTTAGGAGTTTTACGGTGGTGTGACTCTGAAAAGGGACTACATCTTTATACATACAAAAATACACTGACGACGTGAGTTCACGTGTTTTCTAAACTGAAATTTAAAAATCGTCTGAATCAGGGTCAGAATCTATGCCTATGTAGCTTAAAATAAAAATAAAATAAAATGACATAGCGTTTATAAAGTGCAGGCCTACTTACAACACTTCAAGACAAAAGAAAGGTCGAAAGGTTGACAAATAATATTGTTCTATATTGTTATCCAATTAGTCTACAAGAAAATATATTTCTGTTAAATTCAGGTTAGACAGGAATTCACTTTAATAATAGATCTTCAAGACGTCAGGCAAGAATGTTTAGCCTTTATAAAATAAAAAACGCGAACACGGATTAGAAGAAATAAATAAAACTTCGTTAACAACAATGTAATAATAATGTTAAATAATACGTAATAATAATAGGTATTATTATTATTATTAATAATAATAATAATAATAATAATAATAATAATAATAATAATAATAGTAATAATAAGGCAAACGTTATTTTCTCAAATGCAGCAAAACAACGTGACAGCTGCACTGACAGGCACATTGCTTTAAGTACGGACACAGAGTGTGTGTTAACCTACTTACCTTCAGGAAAAACAATTCTCATTTTCAAGTAACTCGTTGTCAGGCGAATTATAGACGCTTTATCGAGCTGGGACGTGATGGCTGATGGTAGCGGTAAGAGTTTTGCCAGCTCGTAGAACTCACTGTTCTCTTTCTCCCGTCGAGTCCGGGCGGCATTTTTCGACTTCTCTTTCATTGTCTTTAGAGATTAAAGGTGTTTTACACCCCTCCAGTGTTCGGATCAGGCTTCCCAAAACCAAGACAAACGCACAGCACTTCGGAAATCAACGCAGTTTTACCATCTTGTAACCATATCGATTCAAAAGTCCAAAGGGGCGGTCTACCTGCCCTTTAGGTCAGAAAAGCCAGGTGGGACATTCCTCCAGGTACCCCGGCTCACGTCTACGGCCCCTGAAGTGTCTCACGTGAGAAGTGAAGCGATACAGAAACTTCATATCGAAGAAACGTCGCTGTGTTTTGTCCACCGTGGACGGGTCTACTTCTTCCGCGTCAAATCCATCTGGGCCCAGATCTTCGCGTGGGGACAACATCCATCGCTAATGTAAACAACAGGTCTCTAAATAACAAAATTACAAAATAACAAATTGAAGGGAAAAATATTTTAGATCCAGCCGCACATTCCAAAGTAAAACGAATGGAGCAAGTGAAGCAAAGTTAAGTGAGCGCCATGACCATAAAGAAAAAAAAATAAATTACAATAACATATTGGCACAAATTATTTTTAAAATAATAGGCAAGTTAGACAGAAATCTATAACATCTTAAAAGAAACATTTTTTTAATAACCGTCACCTTAATATTATAGCCAGTTTTACAGAGTATAAACGTCTATTCACCTTGCATCACAAGTCAAACTTTCATTTTCTTGCGCTCGACCGGTAGACAAATCCAGAAGGTGAAATATCCAAACTCTTTCTCCGCTGTGTTTAAAATGTCAAATTCCAAAGGCAAATTTCAGGGTAAAAAAAAAAAAACGTTTGCATTTTATCCACAATGTTGAGTTTGAGGGGCACGTGTGCTGGAGTTTCCCGAGGCGCACTGGTCCACACTGTGAAGTTGAGCTGCAGACGCACCCGCTCCGCACACGGCACGCGCCTTCTAAGAGCCGCCCCCGCGCCGCACCCGGCACGCGCCTTCTTATTGGGCCGCGCGCGCGTCCGTCCCCTATTGGGCTTCCACGTATCGGTGCCCGGAGTGGAATGGGGATTTGTTAGAAACCCTAACCCTTGACCTTTGCAGATAATAACATGGAGAAAGCTATGAAATATATTTGAGTCTGTATAATATTTAGGCTATAACAGTTATGCTAATATTAACCTCTGAAGCTTAAACATTAAAACTAAATAATAGCATTTGCAAAGAAAGGGTAGGAGAAAGGTCGTAAGCTGTTGCTATTTTCGCTTTTTTCGATGAGGACCCCTGCTGCACTGCGCTTGCTTATTTGTTTGTTTGTTTATTTATTTCACCACACTCGTAGGATTAGCCTGTCTCTACTGGTCCGTAGTGACAACGAAGGAAAAAAGGAACAAGTTTTAAAAATAAACTCACCAGCCAAGTCTGCGACTCAAATTTTCTTGAAATAAAGAGAATATATGATGTGTTTGAAAACTCCTGCGTCCAATCTTGATATTTAGACAAAAACCTACTTAAAAAACACAAAACAAAAACTAAACAAACAAAAATCCCTTGATTATTATTATCGAAAGACTAATATAGAAAGATAACAGTGGTCTATATTTTATGATTGCAACACAATATCTGTGCAAATAACGAAATATGTATTTGTAAAGAATAAGTGAACACGTTTAAGATTTTAATGCACAGAAACCACAACCATTCCCCCGTCAAGATTGGTAACTTCTTTTTTATTAATTAACTGTTTTTGCTGAATTCTATTAAAGGACGTTTACATTAAAGCTGCACGTGCTGTCTACCAAAATGATTTTTTAATACTTTAAAAATAAATTGAATGTCAAACGTTTAATTTGAACATTCTACTCGTGAGTCTTATTTCAGGCGAGAGCACAGAAGTAGTGATTATGTGAATAAATAGTAGTTTCCTCTCCTGCTCGTGTTCGGTCCCGCCCAAAGGGCCCGTGTAGGAGACGGATGCCCCGTTAATAGGAGATCACCTGCAGCGAGTGAGGAGCAGAAATCAGACAGGACGCGCTCGGCGCACGGAGCGCCTGATGCTGCTTTAACCTTTTTCTAAACCCCGAATTTGCTGCTAATTAAAAGGCGCCGGTGGAAAAGAGAACAACTGAAAATAGTCCAAAATATGAAGCATTCAGAAGAGACTCACAATATCGTCGCTCAGTAAAAAACGGCCCGAATTAAATGATGGTGACACTTTCAAGCGCGTTTTGCCACTCAGATTCTTAATTACGCCTAATGAGGGGGGGGGGGGGGGGATCTGCATGTGTTATGGCGAGACACCGAAACGCGGAACACAAGACAACATAACAGTGTTTTCACAAATTTACATCCTAAAAACTGAATTCGCGCACACGCATTTGGAAAATATAGGACGTGCAGGAGAATTTAATGGGCGAGATGGACATGTGTGTATATAATTATATATATATATATATATATATATATATATATATATATATATATATATATATATATTTGTTTAAACATCATAGAATGTAAACGGTAAAATATGGTGGAAAGCGCAAAGGTGACTCACTACATCCATTCATATTCTTTGAAGTTGTAAAACTAATAACAAGCGTTGGGGAAATATCGCATTTGGATCTGATGAGGAGAAGTAAACGGGCTCTGAACGTCACTACCTTCAGCTAATCTTAAATAACACTTCTAACCAAAGTCCTATAGAATAGGTTAACTATTAATAAACAAATGTTTGATTAGATTATTTTACACATTTACATATCAGTCTGTTTATGGTACCATTTAAAACATTAATATATTCCAAGTGCTCTATATGCAATTTATTTTTTCCTGTGCTTTAAAACAAACACAAAAGCAATAAAAAGATGTACAAGACAAGATGACAAGCAGGTCGAAGCAAATAATTTAGTCTTATGTGTACATGTTTGAAGTTTGTATGATAAACGTGCTAACGTACATTGTTCACTTACTGTGAATGTTCAAAAGAACCTACACACATCAAGACCTTGAATGAAAAACTCAACACCAAACACTCGGCCATGGGATCCAGCGTATTACTGAGAAAAGCGATACACTGTAAAGACGACCACTGGGACATTTAGATGTATTAATTTCCATTTATTTCCTCCTTTATTTTGCAAAATCATTTAGGGAAGTTTTCAGGAATGAAATCGAATCCTAAACTAGGGCAAAAAGCCCAAGCGTTGCTCATTAGCACCGACCCACTCAGATACACCAGTACACCTCAGTGACATTTTGTAAATTATGTACTTGAATTCTTTTTTTGCATAAATGATTTCATGTGTTTATGTGACGTATTCTATGTGTTTGCCACCTGTATGTGCTAGATACTTGCAGTGTGGTGGGAAGACAGAGGGGAGGGAGAGAGGGAGGGAGGGAGGGAGGGAGGGAGAGAGGGAGGGAGAGAGGGAGGGAGAGAGAGGAAGGAAGAGAGGGGGAGGAAAAAAAAGGACTTTCACAAACAGATGGGCCAAAGTGGTGATGGTAGAGTCCAGTGTGTAGTCCCTCACAGAGGGGCATGTTTCACACACCTGCCCTGAGTTTGTGCTCTGATAAATCCCCTCCAGCCTCTGGGGCTCTAACAGTGACGTGCTGCACACAGAGGACCTACAAATATGTGAACACATGAATTCCATTTTATTAGGCAAGTAGTCCAATCAACACTTCCTGTAGGCATGAGACTCACAGCAGTGGCTCGTATTTTGACCGACACGTCCAAATAGCATCATGAAAAGGAACAACAATGAACTCAAGGATAAAAGATAAAAATGGAAAAAACATGTTAAGCACGGTCATCCCAGCCTTCTGATCGTGTCCTACACGGCCAGTGGTTAGAGCGGCCTAGACCGTGTACCGGTCACCCCTGCTCTGTCAGACTGGGGCCAGTCTGCTCCACACACTGTGCACACACACACACACACCCCCCCGCCGTGCCGGCCAACAGACTGCCAGTACCACTGGGTGGGAGCTCATTTGACGGACACCTCGGCCATGCGGTCGGAGACCTCGCTGTTGACCTGGGCGGAGATGCTGGCTGCGGTCACGTTCAGGCGGATGTCGTACTGCTGATCCAAGCCCAGGTAGCTGTCGCTCATAACGTAGAGGGTGTAGATGCACCTGTGGTGGAGAAGGTCGTTAGCAGGGCTGCAGATGCACGTCTGAGATAGCGCACGGGGGGCGAGGAAGTGCGGACTCACTTCCCAGTCTGCTCGGGCGTGTAGAAGGCCACGGACGCCACGCTGCGGTTACGCACGTAGCCCACGCGTTTGACGGCCAGCAGCTCCCTCTTGTCCACCTCCCCCAGCACCAGGATCCAGCCCTCGTCCTTGGGCTTGGGGAACCGTGGGGCCTGGGCCCTGCTGTCCTGCTTCCGCTACAACACAACACTCCATCAGACATGGAATTAACAGCCTACCACAGATAAACCAGGAGTCCAATGTGGCCTGGAGACTGAAGAGATGTGGACTGCTTCCTGAATGTGTGTGTGTGTGTCTGTGTGTGTGTGATCGTGTGTGTGTGTGTGTGCACGAGTGTGTGTGAGTCTGTGAGCGAGCGTGAGTGTGTGCGTGTGTGAGTGTGTGTGTGTGTGTTTTAGGCTTGTCCCGATCCGATATTTGGATCGGATCGGCCGCCGATATTTGCAAAAAATGCTTATCTGTATCGGATCGGCAGGCACGAGAAAATGCCGATCCAGTTTTTTAAATAAAGTCCGATGCGGGTTTTCCAGCACACCCATTTAGATAATCCATTCCAGTTTTTGCTGTGTTTTCGCCAGTGAGAGTAAAATCTGGTCGGCATTTTCCAGCACACCTTCAGCAAACGAGAGTAGCATCTCCCCAATTTAGCTCAGTGGCATCTCCTAACCATAAAGACCGCCATGCAAATGTGAAGCTATTGATAAAAATGTCAGTTTTGTGGGATTATTTTACCTTAAAGGACGACAAAGACGAAGAGGTAGAGTGCAACATGCCACAGTAAAGTCAAGCGTGGTGGTAAAGCTGTAAGAACTTTTAATACAACCAATCTAATCAAGCATTTAGCGAAATACCACCATAAACATGAAGAGTTTCTAAAGAAAACCGAAGACAAAAAGAAAGATCATACACAACTAACACTGGCAAAAATTTTTGCGAAGCATGACAAACTGCCACTTTTTAAAATACAATTATTATTTGCATTTATGGCTTTTTTAAGCCTTGGTTTACTGATGCCATTTCTGTTTGTTATTTATTATTTTGTTTATTTTGAGTTTATTAATTGCTAAATAAACAGGTCAGTTTCTCCTTACCAACCATTATGTATTATTCAAACACACTATTCAAATTCAGCTGATTACTTGTTATCAAGAGTAAAATGATTTTTGACAACAAAATAACGCTTTTTGACAACAATGTAAGTTGGCTAAATAACTTTAAACTTTAATACATGCTCGGATAGGCCGGTATCGGTATCGGCCGATATCTGTATTGGATCGGAAGTGCAAATAAATATCGGTATCGGATCGGAAGTTCAAAAAGCTGGATCGGGACATCCCTAGTGTGTATGTGTGTGTGTGTGTGTGTGTGTGTGTGAGTGAGTGAGCGTCAGTGTGTGTGTGTGTGTGTGAGAGTGAGCGAGCGTGTGTGAGAGTGTGTGTGTGTGTGTGTGTGAGCGTGAGTGTGTGTGAGTTTGTGCGTGCGTGTGTGAGCGTGTGTGTGTGTGTGTGTGTGAGCGTGTGTGTGTGTGTGTGTGTGTGTGTGTGTGTGTGTGTGTGTGAGCTCACTCTTTGCTGGCCCGTATTGAGGCGTTGCAGTAACACCTGCAGCACATACTCCTGGTCTGCATGTACAGGCTGCCAACTGCTCTCCTCCCTCATGCTGGTGACGTTGGTGGAGAGAACACGCTCACACTGCTCCTCACTGCCCTCCCACCAACCCTTAATACTCACACTCACACACACCACCGGCAGGTGACTCACATAAACCCACGCCTGAGGGAGAGAGAGAGAGAGAGGGAGAGAGAGAGAGAGAGAGAGAGACTTAAAAAGATAAAAGAGGTCCTGAGTTTAACAAGTGATGCTATTCCCAATTAAAATGAAGGCATATATGCTACACATGGGAGAGTCAAAGGCATAACTGTCCCGTCTTGTGGCCATAAATAAACCAAGACCATTTCCAAGCAGCATGTCATACAAAATTAGGAAAAACCATCACATTACATCACATCACAGTCATCTGCACTTTATGTCGCATGCGACAGCTCGATATGGCAGGACTGTGATACAACATGATCACTCGTGCGTACGAGAGACACTCTGATGGCTGGACCGGCACTGCTGGGCTGTGGCAGCCCCGTCAGTATTAGACACGTGAAAAGGGGGGGGGGGGGGAACAGCACAGATTCACCCTGCCAGAGCTATTTATGCGAGGATTACGTTTCCTCAGCGAATCAGACGAGGACGCGGTGGCGCATGTGCTTATTTAATTAGCAGGCGGGGGCTGTGGCGTGGGTGTGGGGGGGGGGCGGGGGGGGCCGCCGGAATACTGATGGGGAGAAGACGCTGTGCTCGCCGCTGTGCCCGGACGCTCTCATTACCGCCGCAATTAGCACTTAGATTGGAGCGCTAAACCCTCTCATTTGGGAGGTAATTGGGGATCCTGGTGCTACCTGAGACCACCGTGCCCGTCTGCTGCTGTCTGCAAATCACATGTTTGTGAGTGTGTGTGTGTGTGTGTGTCTGAGCAAATGCTCTTTATAATGCATAGATTTGTTAAAATTGCCCAAAATAACTCCAATCCGTACACTTATTCTCAGTGCGGAGAGGATCATATTGTGTCTAAAGGCAACATCCACCGCTCCATGGTTGGCTAAATCTCTACAGCCCAAGCATATCGTAAAAACCTGAACAAACACGTCGTCTCGCGCTCCGGCAAGGTGCGCCAGGTGTTCTACCTGAGAGACCTGCTGGGGATGAAGCTCCTCCTTCACCATGGCTGAGAAGATCTCCTCTCGTCCATCACAGGCTGCCAGTAGCTCCGGAAGGCCTTCGACGGGGCCTGGATAGCCCCCTCTACCCGCCCTCACACCCTTGGAACTCCATCTCCTGTCGTCAACAGCAGGGGGAAAGGGGAGGTCACGTGACCCGTCTTCTCTGCCAAACCTGTACGGTTGAGCCAAGCCCCGCCCCCTTCCTTCTGCCTCCTCACGGCGGGAGATCCTCCCCGTCCTGATCCTCCTCTTACCATTTTTATTGTATTTCTACTGAATTACACTTCACGGCAGGGGGGCAGCCACATTGAAACGCATTACGTGGGTAAGAGAAAATCCAATGCTATCCATGCTGTGTGCGCGTGTGGGAGAGGCCGGCTGCACGGGGCTGGGTTTGGCGCTGGGTTCGGGGCTGGCCGGAGGACGGCGCCCGCTGATAAGCGATGCTAATGGTGTTTACAGAGTTTGATAAGAGATGGTAAAGGGATTAGCAGCTACGCCATGTCACAGAGCCGTAATCAAAGCGCCAGCGGAGAGACGCGCCCCGCCCTCGGCGAGCCGCTGAGAGGAAGTAAACCCTCCCCCTGCTCTCCGAGGCACACGGGCACACGGAGGATAACGGCGTTGTACCCACGTTCAAGCCCACTGTGAAAAAGAAAAAGTGAGGAATCTGGCTGCTGACCTGCATTATACACTTTCTGAAATACAAACGCATTTTTTATTATACAATACTAGTTTATTCTTACAAAATTCTAAATAACCCATGAACGATTAATCACTGTTTCTAGCTAGAAAAAGAGCGCAGCCATTACCTAACAAGGGCGATGAAGACGCTTATTGGTTTCTCTATTAATCTGTGGCTTTCGAAGCCGAAGGCCGATGGCACCCCGGGGGAGGGGGGGTCTGAAAGCCTGACCGTGGTGTACGTACCTGAACAAGTACAGGTTCTGCTGCTCCACGTGAGGTATGGTGAGCAGAGCGGAGTCGTGAAGCCATCTGGCTTGAATGATCATCTGCACCAGATGACAGACGCTGAGAGCAGACACCAGCCAGCCCTCGTTGGCCACCACGTCCAACATGGCCTGCAGAGAGGACACAGGCAGCTCTCACACCACTCACACTGAAGGCCTGTGAGGAAACGCTAAAGACATGGAGACGTTTGTCGCCATACACATACTATCTGATGCCATCGATGATTTTTCAAAAAAAAATTTCTTTATATAATCAATCAATTATCTAATACTCAGAACAATCTTTTGTACTCTTTCCTGTCCACCACTCCCTCTTGTCCTCCACATAAGGTTAAAGTTTGCTGAGCTCAGCTGCACTAACAAACTTAATTAATCAAAAAGTCATTTCCTCAGTAACTACGGCTAAAAAGCACCTTGAGTGCGGCAGCAAGAACAGAGAGTTCATCAAAATGCTAATGCAGTACAAATTAAAGTTGTGATTAACATTTCACAGTAGCTGCTTGAGCAAACTGGTGACAGCAACGGACTGATAGGACTGGAACCACACAGAAGGAGAGAGGGAGAGGGAGGGAGGGAGAGAGAGAGAGAGAGAGAGAGAGAGAGAGAGAGAGAGAGAGAGAGAGAGAGAGAGAGAGAGAGAGAGAGAGAGGGAGGTAGAGAAAGAGAGAGAGGAGAGAGTTAAAGAGAGGAGAGAGGGAGAGTGAGGGAGTGGGAGAGAGAGGGAGGTAGAGAGAGAGTTAGAGAGAGAGGAGAGAGAGGGAGGGAGGTAGACAAAGAGAGGAGAGGGAGGGAGAGAGAGAGAGAAAGAAGGAGAATAAATAAGTGGGAGAAATGATCACACAGGCCCAGTTTCATTTAACCTGTCCACTAAAATTCCTCTCACTGCTGCTGGAGGAAAGCAGAAGAAATATGCGGCGCTTCCAGAGCGACACCGCCAGAGCCATGAAGCACCTCATTAGCACAGAGATGACAGGAATTATTTATCCAACCATCAGAGATCCACTTCTCAAAGCCACTGATAATCCAATACTGAAAGACTGTGTGTGTGTGTGTGCGTGTGTGTGCGTATGTACGCATGCTGTCTGCGTAAGTGTGTGATGTATATAAAGTGGCAACGGTTTGGGAAGCCTGTTTAAAAAACAAAATCATACAAAACAAATTCCTTTCAAAAGAAATTTGACATAATGTAATGTGCCACTTTGCAACTTATACGAGCTTAAGAAATATATTGCTTAAAGATTGGGGGAAAAAAAGGAGAAAATATAAGAATGTTTTGCATGCAGACGTAAAAGCTGCCCAGACTTCATCGTGGTCTTCATAGAGAATACAGACATGTTGCTTCCTGAGGGAGCACGATAATGCAAACTAATGCATATAGAGCGGAATAAAGACAAGATCGTAACTATCCACACTAGCCGACGTGAAATTGGCTGGGCCGTGCGGTTGACATTTGTAGTTAATCCGCAGACATTACTCCACAGTTAGCTCAGCTGTTTGCCAGGAAAAGCCAGCGTGGGTCCATGCTGGGAAGACAGGCAGCTGCGGGCAGAGCAACTACAACCTGGCACAGCGGGGAGCTAAAAAAGTAACCACATGGACAAGCATGGCCAATCAATCCCAGAGACACAGACACAGGCATGGACAATGGCTTACAGATCGCTACACTGCAGCATTTCCCAGAGCTGGCTGGCTTCATGCGCTACAGCGCACATCTTCAGAGCAGGCAAAGGCAATGGCAGCCAGATCAGGCCATCAGGCACGAGCGATCGACGGCAGGTTGTTTGGCTGGCTGAGGTGTTGGGCTGAGGTGTTGGGCTGAGGTGTTGGGCTGAGGTGTTGGGCTGAGGAGCGGTGTGGTTGGTCTTTGCATTGGCCGCTTTTATAATGCACGGTGGTAAATCACCTCTGCACCGCCGCTGTGTGCCGGCCAATGGCAGCGCTCGATACGGTTGTTTGTTGTATGCCTGTTGTGTGCCAAGAGTTTGCAGGGGCCTTTCAACACAATACATCATGGCTCTGACCCTACCACGCATCCAGCAACGCCAGAAAACACAAGAACGTATCTGACAAGCTTAAAACCTCAGAAAAAAGGGGGTATTTTCCAAGCCCTTGTTAGGGTGGGGTTTTGAAGGGTCTATCTGTCAGGGTAACTAACTTCAACTGAAGCATTTCCAGCTGCCTGACAAACATGTAGTCAATGGCAATATGACCACAAGACAGCACAGATATGATTATGTAACGTGGTCGGGTTGGACGGCATTGCTGTAAGGCCACGTCTAGGCACATCTCGCCCGACCGGCTCCGAGCAGAACGCCACACCAAGGTTACTGAGCACAAGGTCACTGAGCACAAGGTCACTGAGCACAAGGTAACCTTCGTCTTTTGATCAAAGAGGATTCGCTGAAAAACAGCCAAAAGCGCTTCGAAAAATCAGTGAGAGAAGGAAGAATTCTGACCACGGGAGAACAGCAGCCGAAGGCTAACAAACGTCTCCCGAGAGGACACGCCATGATTCAAATGCCTATAGATTTCCATTACGGTTACACACACACGCACAGCCACCTACCCACCCAGCGGTGAGCACAACAAGACTTTATACAGTCTCTGCTGGTGACAGGACTGACATTTGCTTCAGCAGGAGAAGGAAATGAGCCGAACTGTTGTTTTAATGTGCGTTTTGATGCGTGGAGGGAACCGGCTGTTAAACGCGGCGTTCTCTCCGAGGTGCTGTAAGTGTCTGCATTCTCACTGTATTTATAGGCCTCCGGGCCCAGGAATACTAACAATGTCATGAACCAGTCACATGAATAACTCTCTCTCCAACATCAGGCCTGGGTATTAATAGGGAAGGAGGTGACGGCAATTCGTGGCTGAGGAAGAACAATCCTCCAACAGACGTAAATAATAAAGGGAATTTGGTCAACATCACTGTTACGTCTGCGGTTTATCATTGTGCTTTAATCATGACACAGATACGTAGTACAAGAAATTACTGTAGCGAAACGTAAATACAACGTTTTCTCACACGTGGTGCTAAATGCTAAATGTGCTGTTCTGATTCTCCCGTCGCCTTTTTATAGCGGGTCGGAGGACCTGGAGAGTGAGGACGTTCAGGTGCCACCTGGTTCCGCCCAGCAGGAGAGAGCAGCCTGGACCTGCCGTCCTGCTGAAGGGAGGGTCAGGTCAGGGCTCCGTGGGCAGAGACAGGGGACGCCACTTTGTTTTTTTCCAACGGAACATCCAAGATGGATCTCCTCCGACACATGGAAATGTGCTCAGTTCCAACGTCCCCAGGCCGAGCATCGATTTTATGATGTATGAAAGCAAGCAGATCGCTTTGATGGCAACGAAGGCCCCCAGATGATGGAAGGGAGGCTTCAGGCTTCAGGAGGACACGCGGGGTTTGGATGAGCTCCACGGTGCAGCACACGCCAAGAAGATACGCCAGGAGCATGGCAAAAATAGAAAGCAGATCTAGCACTCTCTAGTATCCTCTGCAGTCACACACACACACACACACACACACACACACACACACACACACACACACACACACACACACACACACACACACACACACACACACACCTGACAGATCCGGAGGGCGTTGTCCAGCACGGTCTTGGTGTCGGTGCCGTAGTCGCTGCAGGGCAGGGAGGCGCGGCTGAAGTGGGCCTGCAGCAGCAGGTGAGTCTTGGTGTGGGCGCTGTCGTAGGACAGCGGGTTCACCTGTAGGGGGAGCCGCCGGGCCAGCTCGCTGTTCAACTGGTCCTCGTTATGGCGCACGGGCAGCTCGGCATACTCCTCCGCATCCTGAGGACAGAGAGGACACACACACTGAGGCCCTGGGCGTGGGGACGGAGGGGACACACTGAGGCCCTGGGCGTGGGGACGGAGGGTGTGGAGGGGACACACAGAGGGGGACGGTGTGGCAGGACAGCTGCTTACTCAACATCAGGTTCCCCTTCCAAGCCCTCAGCTGTCGCCTGAGCGGTGACCTCTGATGTGAAAGGCAGGCCTGCCTGGCCCTTCCAGCTTGGACCACACAAAACGCACCTCTAGTTCATCCAGGAAAAATTCCCTCTCGCTTCCAACATGACTCAAAAGCTACAGCGCTAAAGGAAGACGGTGGTAAGACGATGCTTTTAGGTTGACTGTACATAATGTAGACATACAAACTATTAGGAGTGTTTGCCATTAAAAGCGTGCTGGTGTCAAGCGTCGGTACACTCGCTGATGGCTGTGGGTCATATATGCAGGGGCACAACATTTTGTGCAAGGCTCACAGCTTCTGGAGCAGCTTGTTTTTTTAGGGAATGCTGGTGTGTGAAGGCAGCGGGCATGTTAGTTCCAGACCCCCCCCCATCCGTCAGGGACGACATGTGGCGTGTAAACGCCTCAGAGCTGGGAAAGGGAGGAATGGGGGGGAAACAGAACAAACAGCATACGGCTCATTACGGATCTGCTGGGGGCACTGAGCTTACGTGCAGGCCTGGAGGAGCTCAAGAGCAGGGGGCATGCTGATCTCCTGAACCCTCTCATGTCTCTCCTGAACCCTCTCATGTCTCTCCTGAACCCTCTCATGTCTCTCCTGAACCCTCTCATGTCTCTCCTGAACCCTCTCATGTCTCCCCTGAACCCTCTCATGTCTCTCCTGAACTCTCTCATGTCTCTCCTGAACTCTCTCATGTCTCTCCTGAACTCTCTCATGTCTCTCCTGAACCCTCTCATGTCTCTCCTGAACCCTCTCATGTCTCTCCTGAACTCTCTCATGTCTCCCCTGAACCCTCTCATGTCTCTCCTGAACCCTCTCATGTCTCTCCTGAACCCTCTCATGTCTCTCCTGAACCCTCTCATGTCTCTCCTGAACTCTCTCATGTCTCTCCTGAACCCTCTCATGTCTCTCCTGAACCCTCTCATGTCTCTCCTGAACTCTCTCATGTCTCCCCTGAACCCTCTCATGTCTCTACCGAACTCTCTCATGTCTCCCCTGAACCCTCTCATGTCTCTCCTGAACCCTCTCATGTCTCTCCTGAACCCTCTCATGTCTCTCCTGAACTCTCTCATGTCTCTCCTGAACTCTCTCATGTCTCCCCTGAACCCTCTCATGTCTCTCCTGAACTCTCTCATGTCTCTCCTGAACCCTCTCATGTCTCTCCTGAACTCTCTCATGTCTCTCCTGAACTCTCTCATGTCTCTCCTGAACCCTCTCATGAACCCTCACATTCATGTCTCTCCTGAACCCTCACATGTCTCTCCTGAACCCTCACATGTCTCTCCTGAACTCTCTCATGTCTCTCCAGAACTCTCTCATGTCTCTCCTGAACCCTCTCATGTCTCTCCTGAACCCTCTCATGTCTCTCCTGAACCCTCTCATGTCTCTCCTGAACCCTCTCATGTCTCTCCTGAACTCTCTGTCCTGTACTCTCTCCTGTACTCTCTCCTGTACTCTCTCCTGTACTCTCTCCTGTACTCTCTCCTGTACTCTCTCCTGTACTCTCTCCGGTCTCTCCTGACATTTCCATGCACAGAGAGGTGCTACAGCTCTTTAGAGGGTTGAGTGACCCTACAGCCTAATTCTGATATATGAAAGAGAGAGAGAGAGAAAGAGAGAGGGAGGGAGGGGGCTGGTGGGACATGACACATCTGTTACAGGACAACCTGAGCAGCCTATCAGCAGTATGAACACTCCACAGGCATTGGCCGGCTTTGGGAGGAGGCGGGAGGAGGCTCGGCCTACTGCAGAGAGAGACACAGTAATGGGAATGGAGACAGAGCTTGACTGGGAGCCTCATTATGGCCACGCCACAGTAATTAGAGGACATTGAGGGGCTTTGGGTCTTTGTGTAGCTGACAGGGGGAGTGGTGGGGGGTACTGGACCCCTGGCTGGGGTGGGGAGGGGGGTTGGCCCAGGCCCAGCCCACCTCATGTCATTCTTTTGTTAGCTGGTCTGTGGGAGACTTAAACAGGGACACGTTAAGGGACAAATAGAGGGATAATAAAGAAGAAGAAACGTTAATGGGAAGATGTGACCTCTCTAAGTAACCCGCCCCATAATTAGCACAGCACCACGTGCACTCCGGCCGTGCCTGAAACACACAGGCACGGTTCATAGCCAGAACTGCCAATAACTCTCGTTCTGCACACGTTAGATGCAGTTTTCATACAGCCTTACCGAGTCTTTAATATGAATAAGGTACAGCGCATGTTGGTTTTATTAGACAGCCCTTATTTGTCTGCCAGGAATCAGTGCTTTTCAACATCAATATTTCATGAATTAGGAAATTGTGCAGTAATTATGCACCAAAGAAAAACCGGCTGTTGAAACAATGTTGTACAGGCTGTTCTCACTCCACAAACGCAGAAACTCAAGCAATGCATCACTCTTCCAGGGTGAACAAGCACTCTGTATGAAATCACACACTCATGATCGCTTAATTTCCAAATAGCTCTGGCAGTGTTCTCCGACAGCTTGCCTGTGGCTCACGTCCTCTTTCATCGGGACGTGCACTACAAGTGTGTTCGCGTGCACGTGTGTGTGTGTGTGTGTGTATGCGTTCGAGCGAGACAGATGTGATGTCACTGGCCACCGCTGAAGTGTGAAAGCGCTTTATGTCCCAATTATGTCAGCAATCAGTGAAGAGGCCGTGATCCCCTGGAGGAGGCCCAGCGCGCACGGGGAAGCTGCTCACTAATGAGGCGCCAGTGAAAACGTGCCCATTTTCACACTGCCCTGTAGAGCTGCGACTGTGTCCGGGGGGGGGGCGCATGCACTTGTGCACAAGTGTGTGTCTTGGGCTGCACACGTGATCCTCGCTGAGACTGTTGTGCTGGAAAGTGACACCAGGCAGGGGGTTGGGCTGGCCGGCGAGGGCACGGGTGGATGTGGGGGTCCGTCGGGAGGGTGGAGCAGAGCGTGGGGTGGTGCGAGGGCGGGGTCATGAAAGCCGCGGGGGGGGGGGCCTCTTACCGTGAGGATGGACAACAGCTCGGTGGCAGACAGCTCCGGTTTCAGCCTCTCCTTGAACATGCGGACGGTCTGGTGCTTCAGGTAGTAATAGGAGGCGATGCGGCCGTGCGTGAGGGGCTCGATGCCACGCCCATCCTAGAGACCAACGCAAGAACTGGTTAGGCGACAAACGCGTGCTCGCTCAGGCTCGGGAGGTGCACCAAACACACAGGGCTGCTGGGTTCAAGCTCAGGATAGCAGAACCGTTGCTTGAGTTCCTCTGGGTGTGCTGCAACCATTTATTAAAAATAAAGGCAGAGAAGAAAGGAGCACTGGGCACTAAATGATAGATGGGGCAGGCGGATATTGCCCCGCTGGGTACGAGCTCGAGCCCCTACCGTCCAGCGCACTGCAAAGTGCACCTGTTACAAAGATGTTCAATAGTTTTTTTTTTTTTTACCAAGACTGAGGGTTTCACTTAAACATCTGCGCTATTGATCAATTGTGTTTTGATGTAAAAAAAAAAACAAAAACAAAAAAAAACCCCACATAATTCTAAGGCTAGTTATGCGTTTATTTTTTCCACATGTGGGTGGAAAACCCGAGAGAGGAAACTGCATCAGACTGCTTGATTTACTCTGAAATGCTAAAGAGCAAGATATCTGAAGGAGAAGAAAAATTCCCTAATAGGAATTTGATTCGATTAATCAAAATTGTTCATGTTAATTGCAAAATCATTAATAATTAGGACCGAGATCATGTTGAATGGTCTTTGATGGTTCTTCTTCAACATGTGAGTCATGTCAGCAAGTCCGGGTGAAACATTACAGCAATTAAAATTTTAAAAACATTTTTTTTCTTCCTGAACAGACGTACCTCTTGTATTTCAATGCAGTAGGAACATTCCAGATCTCTAAGGCTTTTTTCCACAAGATTGGACAGGAACTTGTTTATAGTCTCATGACTTATGTCATCCAAACTGTAGTAGCTGAAGACAGGAGAACACAAACACGAGGCTTATACATAAAAATGAACCAATAAAAAAAATAAAAAAATACACACTTACATGCCAGGAAGAAATACTACAATGTATTGATTTCTGGGTCAATGCACATTACCATGGTAATAATAAATTTTAGCCCAACTTGTTCCATTTAACACACGCAAGTTTCCCTTACAGCAAAATGACTACCAGCTTTTGGTCTCCCTGGCCGACACAGCAGTGCTGAAATCACTTCCATGTTGTTGTTAGCTCTGTAAAAGCTCCCACATGAGGGGCACAGCAGCACACCACCACATCCCCTTTTAAAGCAAGCCTCCCACAGGCTGTGTGTCTGCCTGGCTCTCACCCACGCACTAGTACACGCATTTACAGGACATTTACAGGACATATACAGGACGCGGGATGTGGAATATAATTACAGGACACGTTTGTACGCTTAATCCTAAACCTCACAGTGTAATTAAGTGTAATTAAATGCTATTTCTTGAAAAAAAAAAATTTCATTCAACAGAAATGAATGAATTTGCAAATACAAAATGATGATTGAATATAGGGCTGCCATGATTAGTCGACTAGTCCTGATTTTTTAAAATGTTGTTTTTTTTTTTTTTTTACTTTTTTCTCTCCAAACTGCTGCATCTGCCTTTCTGTCCTTGACGTACATGCGCAGTAGTGGAAACGACATCCCAGGACGTTATACAGACAAGCTCTGGTATCATGGCTATTCGGCTGCAGAACTCAAAAGTGTGGGATGACTATGAAAATGAAAGAGAAACGCGTGCAGTGCAATATCTGCAAGGCAGAACTTGCCTTCCACGGCAGCACAACCGCGATGTACGAGCTCCTGAAGCATGTTGTGGCTGATTGTCACACTGATGAAGAGGGACCGTCATCTCAGTAATCTAAATTGCTATTTAGCTGCTAAAATGAGCGTAAACAGAGTGTTATGTTAGTATTTACTCTTCTTGATGGCTGAAAAAGTTAACATTAGCGATGGCGATTTGTTTTATTACCCTTAGCACACATTCATGTGTTTTCTGTAACGTCAGTGAGACCAAAACTTTATTTTTGTGAATAATTCCTTAGTTTCAGGTACCTACCTAATTTGATTTAAATGTAGCTAAGTTTGATGCCAGAGACAAATTAGAGAAAGAAAAATCTAAAAAAAATAATTTCTTAATAATGTATTTATTTTTGTGTTGTTTACGCCAGTGCCTTATCCTTATTTTAATAATTGTTTGTTGCAACAAGCTGCATATTTCATTAAAGGTTTAATGAACTATGATATTAATTGTTTTTATTTTTAGTTAGCATACAGATGAAATTTAATGTTGGTTATATAATAGCAGCTGCATTTAAGGGCGATAAGCTCTATGTTTATATTCAATTAACATATGATCCGATTAGTCGACTAATCATAAAAAATAATCGGTGATTAGTCGACTATAAAAATAATCCTTTGTGGCAGCCCTAATTGAATATTAAATTATATTTATATATATATATATAATTATAATTCTAAACCTAACATCAGTTTATTTTAGCATATTTTCCCTTTACATGTTAATTCTTTTAAAAGTAATTAATAATAAGGTTTTAATTTTTTATTCATCACACACTTTAAACCTCCTACTTCATTCAGCATGAAGATGCCTGGATTTTAGGAGCTTGTAGGTAAGTAAAAGTTTTAGCTTCAAAATTTTATGCAGTATACAGCTCAAAGTGCTTTTGATTTTATTTTATTTTTTATATAGCTTATAATAAAAAAAAAAACTTTTTAGAATTTTTGTTTACTTTGACCCAGAAAATTTCCAGAATAGGTTAGATAATCTGACCCATAAGTGACATGCAGAACACGGCATCTTGCAGAACTCCAAACCCAGAGCAGAAAAGGCCCTGCTAAGGTGAGACAGCAGTCAGCAATAGACCAGCAGCCTTCACACTCAATGGATGTTTAACAATAACGGGGGAGTAATTATTGTTTGGCTTCTGGCCTGCGTGGTGGTGGTGGTGGTGCACTGAGAGCTACATGAGTGATGTGAACCTGCACCGTGTGGGGCTCCTGGTGAACATCTCTCTATGTGATTAAGCCACTGCCATTATCATTATCCCCATTTGGCCCCTGATGGGGCTGAGCGGGGCTCTTTATGGGCCCCCGGGGGCCTCGGCGAGCATGGCCGCCCCAGAGAGACAGCATGCAGCGCTGCCATGCCCACTGAATCACCGCTGATGAGAGATGGCTGGTGTCAAGGTGACCGGTTCAGCGCTCCGAGACCTCAAACACGCTGGTCAGAGAGATAGATGGAGATGGGGAGCATGTCTCTGTTCTCTCACACACACATAACCTCTTC
The DNA here is from genome assembly GCF_052324685.1 of Brachyhypopomus gauderio. Taxonomy (NCBI): domain Eukaryota; kingdom Metazoa; phylum Chordata; class Actinopteri; order Gymnotiformes; family Hypopomidae; genus Brachyhypopomus; species Brachyhypopomus gauderio. Next base: position 23,383,658 of record NC_135223.1, on the reverse strand, counting down.
ACTCACACATATAACCTCCTCACACACACACATAACCTCCTCACACACACACATAACCTCCTCACACACACACATAACCTCCTCACACACAACCTCCTCACACACATTATATCCTCACACACACATATTACCTCCTCACACACACACACATGTAACCTCCTCACACACACACACACACACACACACACACACATGTAACCTCCTCACACACACACACACACACACACACACACACACACACACACACACACACACATAACCTCCTCACACACACACACAACCTCCTCACACACACACATAACCTCCTCACACACATTATATCCTCACACACACATATTACCTCCTCACACACACACACATGTAACCTCCTTACACACACACACACACACACACACACACACATAACCTCCTCACACACATTATATCCTCACACACATATTACCTCCTCACACACACATATTACCTCCTCACACACACACACATGTAACCTCCTCACACACACACACACACACACACACACACACACACACACACACACATAACCTCCTCACACACATGATATCCTCACACACATATTACCTCCTCACACACACATATTACCTCCTCTCACACACACACATGTAACCTCCTCACACACACACACACACACACACACATATAACCTCCTCACACACACACATAACCTCCTCACACACATAACCTCCTCACACACACATATTACCTCCTCACACACACATATTACCTCCTCACACACACATATAACCTCCTCACACACACACACACACACACATATAACCTCCTCACACACATATGTAAACTCCTTACACACATAACCTCCTCACACACACACACACACACACACACACACACACACACACACACACACATAACCTCCTCACACACACACACACACACACACATATAACCTCCTCACACACACACACAACCTCCTCACACACACACATAACCTCCTCACAAACACACATAACCTCCTCACACACACGCAAACACACATGCGCGCACGCACACACACTCGCACGCAAACACACACGCAAACTCACATGCGCACACAAACACACACGCAAATACACACACACGCGCACGCAAACATACGCATGCAAACACACACACGCATGCACGCAAACACACACACGCACACAAACACATGCACACGCAAGCACACATGCACACGCACTCGCAAACACATGCACACGCAAACACATGCATGCAAACACACACACGCATGCAAACACACACACGCGCTCGCAAACACACACATGCACACCCAATCATACACACATACATGCAAACACACATGCGTGCACGTAAACACCCATGCGTGTACACACACATGCACGAATGCTCACACACATACACACATGCACATACACACATACACATGTGCGCATACACACATACACGTGTGCATGCACACACACACTCACAGACACGAGCACACACACACACACGCCCACGCATGCACACACACACACACGCCCACACATGCACACACGGGCGCACGCACACACACACACCCACACACACACATACACTCCTTAAGCACTGAAATATCACCGGTAAGGTTATTGTAAACATATGGCACTTTAGGAAAATATTTGTGGCATTCCTTGTAAGAGTGGAAATTCACTTTTGTGCTTCTTACTGTACAAATCAAGTTACCCACCTTACCGCTCAGCTGACAAACAAGGATTTTAAAGTCAAGGTGAGTCTCTACAGAGACGTTTAAATCAGATTTCACATTTGTTGACATTCTATTTCTCCACTGCATACATCTATTCATAAAAATAATAAATAAATAAACAAGTGGAAGGAACAGGTTGTTTAAAAATTCATTTTAGTTCATGAAAATGGTGGTTTAGGTCAGATACCCTTCACACAGCACATTTAACGTTCTGCTGAGCCCAATTACTATTCTCTAGTAAGCTAGTCAACAAAGATGTACAGAAAATGCATTGTGGGTAAAAGTAGATGATCTGATCTGATCTGATCAAGGACAGCATCTTGTAAAGCAGCTACAGATACGTGACTGTTCCTGCAAAGCAGCTACAGATACGTGACTGTTCCTGTAAATCAGCTACAGATACGTGGCTGTTCCTGTAAATCAGCTACAGATACGTGACTGTTCCTGTAAATCAGCTACAGATACGTGGCTGTTCCTGTAAATCAGCTACAGATACGTGGCTGTTCCTGTGGCTGTTCCTGTAAATCAGTTACAGATACGTGACTGTTCCTGTAAATCAGTTACAGATATGTGGCTGTTCCTGTAAATCAGATACAGATATGTGACTGTTCCTGTAAAGTAGATACAGATACGTGACTGTTCCTGTGGCTGTTCCTGTAAAGCAGATACAGATATGTGGCTGTTCCTGTAAAGCAGCTACAGATATGTGACTGTTCCTGTAAAGCTGCAACAGACACACGACTGTTCCTGTGGCTGCTCCTGCAAAGCAGCTACAGATAGGTGACTGTTCCTGTGGCTGTTACTGTAAAGCAGCTACATATATGTGGCTGTTCCTGTAAAGCAGCTACAGATATGTGGCTGTTCCTGTAAAGCAGCTACAGATATGTGGCTGTTCCTGTAAAGCAGATACAGATACGTGACTGTTCCTGTGGCTGTTATTGTAAAGCAGCTACATATATGTGGCTGTTCCTGTAAAGCAGCTACAGATATGTGACTGTTCCTGTAAAGCTGCAACAGACACATGACTATTCCTGTGGCTATTCCTGCAAAGCAGCTACAGATATGTGGCTGTTCCTGTAAATCAGTTACAGATACGTGACTGTTCCTGTAAAGCAGCTACAGATACGTGGCTGTTCCTGTGGCTGTTCCTGTAAATCAGCTACAGATACGTGGCTGTTCCTGTAAATCAGTTACAGATACGTGAGTGTTCCTGTAAATCAGTTACAGATATGTGACTGTTCCTGTAAATCAGCTACAGATATGTGACTGTTCCTGTAAAGCAGATACAGATACGTGACTGTTCCTGTGGCTGTTCCTGTAAAGCAGCTACATATATGTGGCTGTTCCTGTAAAGCAGCTACAGATATGTGACTGTTCCTGTAAAGCAGCTACAGATATGTGGCTGTTCCTGTAAAGCAGATACAGATACGTGACTGTTCCTGTGGCTGTTATTGTAAAGCAGCTACATATATGTGGCTGTTCCTGTAAAGCAGCTACAGATACGTGGCTGTGCTGAATGCTGCCAATGTTATGCTATAGCATGACCTGCGATTGTCTTCTCTGGACCAGGGAGGGCAGGGCTGGGCCTAAATGTTTAATGTGGGATGACAGGCGTGCAAATGCCAGCACTGTGGAATGTTCTGGAATCATCGTCTTCAATTCACAGCAGATGTCTACGCTGGCCTATTTGACCCACAGAGCCACGGATGAGTTTGTTTGTGTGTGTGTGTGTGTGTGTGTGTGTGCGTGTGTGTGTGTGTGTGTATTTGTGAGAAAGCGAGAAAGAAAGAAAGAAAGAAAGAAAGGAAGAAAGAAAGACAAAAGAAAGAAAGAAAAAAGACAAAGGGAGAAAGAAAGACAAAGGGAGAGACAGACAGCCAGTCTGGCGTGTGATGTTTTAGGTTGTGGTCCGTGATGTCACAGTGAGCTATAGGGTGGGCTGCTCAACAGCATGAGGTTGCCATGGCAACGCAACGAGTAATAAATCAGTGTGAGGAGGATGTTCACTGTCTGTCGGCCCCGTTCACTGAGCTTTAACCACACAGCTGAGCTCCCAGAACCTGCTACAGCAATTAGCCAATTAATCATGCAATCTGTCTTTATCAATTACACTGGCTTAAGTATAAAGCTGTGCTTCTTTAAAACGGTCACAGACTGTCTCCTCGGAGTCGTTATTGCAGTGACTTGTCCACCACAGTCATAAGACTCCAGTTAACTTCAGCCTTCTAGACGATGTACCTGACCAACCTGTTGTTTTTTTTTTTTTTTCAATCAAATGTAGGTCATAAACACAAAGAAGAAGAAGCTTGGCTTGTGATTGTAAGTCTGTGTCTTCACATGATCCTCAGTGCTGTAGTGCACTGGGTTGTACCAGCAAATGCAAACAAAAGAATCCAGGAGCCGTCCAGCAGTGCGGAGACGCAGCACACACCTGGGGTTCATAACCAGCCGCCGGAAGAAGTAGGTCCAGGTGATGTAATCCATCGCGTCCTGCTTGGACGTGATGGTCCCTGCAGCGACCTCTGCGTTCAGGTGATCGGCGAGAACCCCGAGCAGGCTACAGCAGGATGGGAGCAGAGAGAGACGTCAGCGTGACAACGCTCACGGGTCTTTAAAGAGGGCAGCAGGAGAGCTCACCTGGACTCCACGGGGAAGGGCTCGTAGAGGAACTTCTTGTAGAAGTCTTTTTTGATGTCGTGTACCAGGATGACCGCTTTGCCCTGGTCATCAAACTGGGGTCTACCTGCACGCCCCATCATCTGGAGAACATCTGTAGAGCACATTTACATTTACAACACACACACACACACACACACACACGAGTGAGCACTTGCGTTACCTGTGATGGGGTAATCCACGTAGCGGTGTGTCTTCCCGTCGTAGTATTCAGTCCCCTTCACAATCACCAGATGGGCAGGGAAGTTCACACCCCAGGCCAGTGTGCTTGTTGCAATTAGCACCTTAAAGAGACAAAGAGTTCAGGTCAAACGTGGCAGAACCCTTCCCATGTACGCTATAGCGACAGTTGCCAAAGCAACAGATTATCGACAGCCACACAAACATAGGACAAACATGAGAAACATGAGACAAACATGGGATGTCTGGTGGTCACTAAACATAACATGGCGGAGACTACCTACGCATTAACAGGTCAGCGTGTTGCTACGCCCTCGCACGTGGCCCACAGGGACGGTGGAGAGGGGCCTCAGGACGGCGTGTACCTGAATTTTGCAGTTGACGAACAGTTCTTCCACGGTCTTCCTGTCCCTCTCGTGCAGACCGGCGTGGTGCATGCCAATGCCAAAGGCCAGAGTCAGCTTCAGGTTGGAGTCCCGGACCGTGCCAATGATGTCGGTCATCTGGTCCGAACGAGGGCAAACGGAGAAATAAAACCAACAAAACATTTGTAGAAATCTGTGGATAACATGTTTGTAGAACAATGCCTAGAGTCGGGTTAGTGGGGACACACACACGACGAGAACTAGCAGAGCAATATAATAGATGTCAACGATGAAGCAACTTCAGGCATTTTTTGTTGAACCATTTGAGAAAAAGCTGTTCTAAATGATGCAACACAAACGTGCTAGAATAACAGCACTGCAGAAAATATGCGGATGAAAAGGACAAAAGAGAAAAAGACCATACCCTTCGTCTCTGACTGGGTGAGAGGGGGATTTTATAGGTAATCTTGGAGCTCATGACTGTCATTTAAATTTGTATCACTTTTTATTCCTATGTTTAGAGAACCAATCAGCCAGTGGAGAAAAAGTTAACAAATAACCATTTGTGAAGCTGCTTCATAGCTGCTGGCCTGGTGTGTTTTGAAACACGGCCCCCGTAAATGTGTTCACTCTGTGCCCGCGAGATGCCACCGCTAGTTAACCTCTGTAATTATGTTACCAAACCTGTAACTACTGACCTCATGAATAATTCATAATACCATCAGTGAGATACTGAACTGTGTTACTTGGTTCAAAAGGTAAGACAACATATTAACACAGTCTTCATAAATGTCGACGTTACAGACATTAACCATTAATGTAATACTATATAGGATGAGGCAGAAGGAGTGAAAGGAGAGAATAAAGGAGTGATAGATATGAGCAGAGAGGATGATGGGAGGGGAGAGGCGTGCAGGCGGGTCAGTAGAGGAAGAGGCAGGGGGACCCCTGCTGGGAGACACACAGCTAGCACCACGGGCCTGTCACTCACACAGCACGACCCCAGTTGCTCTACGGCCCAGTGAAGAAGACCAGCGGGGCGCAGCATATATCACTGGGACACACACACACACACCCCGCCACACTAAACCATACCTTACACACACACACACACACACACACACACACACTAAACCATACCTTACACACACACACACACACACACAGCCACACTAAACCATACCTTACACACACACACACACACACACACACTAAACCATACCTTACACACACACACACAGCCACACTAAACCATACCTTACACACACACACACACACACACACACACACACACACACACACACTAAACCATACCTTACACACACACACACACTAAACCATACCTTACACACAAACATACACACACACACACACAACCACACTAAGCCATACCTTACACACACACACACAGCCACACTAAGCCATACCTTACACACACACACACACACACACACACACACACACACACACACACACACACACACACACACACACACACACACCCCACCACACTAACACTAAACCATACCTTACACACACACCTCACCACACTAACACTTAACACATACTTTACAGCTATACACACAACCACACACACACAACCCGCTCATGCCTTGCAACTATACACATGACCGCTCATAGTCCCCCCCCCCACACACACACAGAGAAAGAGAAACAGGAAGACACACACTCCACTGGAAAAACACTCCACAGCAACCACTTAAAGCCAGTTGTCTCTTGTGAAGTTGAATAAAGTGTGAGCACCTTGCTGGACTCAACATACACACACATGTGCGCACACACACGTGCACACACGCACACACGTCAACGTGTCGTGGTCACATGGCGATTAATGCGGTGCACAGCACACTCTGTGTTCCGACTACAGCTCCCAGTCTTTATTTTAGTGCTTAATATGGTCACCTTCACATTGCAAAGCTTTACGGAATTAGAAGTAAATCCAGGGAAGAACAAAAAAAGAATAATGAATCCCTGACTGACAGCATTCAGAGGGGCAGCAGTCACAGAAACACCATCTGTGTTCACTTGTGTAGATGCAGAGAGAATCACATATAAACGTTTGAATGGTGTTAGGCTGTGAAGTCTAAATACAATCATAAAATAAAATAACTTACATTAGTACCTGACCATAGCATAGTCCACACACACACACACACACACACACACTCACTCACACACACACACTCACACACTCACTCACTCACTCACTCACTCACTCACATTATTAATGAGATTATTAGATGAATTAAATGGGATATTTTGGGAAGGAACATTGCACCATCGGAGAGAGAGAAGGTCTCCAGACTACAGTGTACGTGCTGTAGTTTAAAACATCCATGCATGTGTAGGAGAATGTAAACACGCAATTAGAGACTTTGCATCCCAGTGTGTGTGTGTGTGTGTGTGTGTGTGTGCGCTTTGCTCTATTTGTATGTGTATACTGTGTTTTTCTGCTCTCAGCCTATCAAAGACATTATCACACACGAAGGCCTGCTGTCATGTTTTGATGGCACGTTTCTGATTGCTAATACGAGAGCACGATGGTTTTCCAATAGCTCCATAATTGAGTGCAATGACAACATTAGCATACATTTGTACTCAGAAACCCAAAAGAGCTGTTTGCACACATCTTGAAATGATCTGACGGTACGCAGAGGAAATTTAATGGGAGATGACACCAGCTTTTCTCAGCTAATGTGGGTCTGAGTCGACTCTGTAATCACAGTAAAACCACTGCTGTAGGAGAACCAGGAACTTCAATCACATGGAGCCTCAGAAGATCCAGGATGGTGAGCAGATAGACGCCACAGAAAGGCTGCGATGACGAAGTTTAAAGGCTCCCTGCAGGCACACCGACACCTACCGTCTTTGACGTTTTTCTAGAACGTTCTCATGGTGTCAGGTATGGGTGAAGAGGCTTGTGCTCCCTCAGTGAGACGGGCGTTCATACAGTAAGAGAAGGTGGTGTGTGGTCTCACCTCTCTCTCGTCCTGATGCAGCCACTGTTTGGGGTCGTCCTCCGTGGCCAGGAAGGCGATCAGGTCGAGTGCGGTGAGACGCGTCTGTCGTCGTGACGACACAAAGATGAGGACGGGTTTGGCGGGGGAATGGCTGCGGATGGCTGTAGTGGAGGAGAGAGAGAGCGTGAGACGTCACAACACAGCTGCGGCCGTCAGGAAAAAAAGGTTAAGCTCAATGAAATAAAGCTGTCGGATGGGGGGGCGGAGCCTACAGCTCCCCGTGGGTGGGAGGAGCCTGCAGCTCCAGTGGGAGGAACCTCAGCGCTGCACCTTGGAAGACGGGCTTGTTCATGCTGGCCATGCGTGGACAGTAGTGTTGACCGGGGAAACCGTGGATGTGGACCTCCAGTGGGACCGGACGAACCGAAGGTCGGAAATTAAACAATCCCACCTGAAAGAGAGGGGGAGTGAGAGAGAGAGAGAGGGAGAGTGAGTGAGAGAGAGGGAGAGTGTGAGAGAGAGGGAGAGTGAGTGAGAGGGAGAGTGAGTGAGAGAGAGGGAGAGTGAGTGAGAGAGAGGGAGAGTGAGTGAGAGAGAGGGAGAGTGTGAGAGAGAGGGAGAGTGAGTGAGAGAGAGGGAGAGTGAGTGAGAGAGAGGGAGAGTGAGTGAGAGAGGGAGAGTGAGTGAGAGAGAGGGAGAGTGAGTGAGAGAGGGAGAGTGAGTGAGAGAGGGAGAGTGTGAGAGAGAGGGAGAGCAAGTGAGAGAGGGAGAGCGAGTGAGAGAGAGGAAGAGCGAGTCAGTGAGGAAGAGTGAGTCAGAGAGAGGGAGAGAGAGGGAGAGAGAGGGAGAGCGAGGGAGAGAAGTGGAGTGACCAGCTGGCTGTGTGTGTGACAGTGTGGCCCATCTGGGGGTAATTACAGCCAGTCATTGTCCCCTGTCCCACAGCCCTGCTCTCACATAAGTGGCCAAGCCCGGGTGCGTGTGTGCACATATTTAAAGGGCTGGATAACGGATGGGCCAGGTAATGCTGCACCCAAGCCCAAACAGCGTCGGGCAGATTTATGGAGCCGCCGTCGCCACCACCCATCAAACACCCCCCCCCCCCCGTCTGCCAGCACGACGTCTCAGTAACGGTGGAACAACGTTACATGAACACGGTCTGTGGTGGAGGCAGGAAGGTGAGGCTGCTTTCACAAATCAATCAAAGTACGTGTTTTCCCACAAACGCTACCCGTAAACTACACGCCCGTTCCTGAAACTTTAAGAACATGTGTAAGTGCAGAAGCACTGGACGCTACGGAGACGTCACCTGTCCGATGGTCAGCCAGTCAGCCAGGTCGCGGGCGTTGGCCAGCGCGGTGGAGAGGCCCACCACCCGCACTGCCTTGGAGGTGTGTGAGGAGATGAAGTTGGTCCTGGATACAATGACCTCCAGCACGGGCCCACGGTCCTCCCCTGTGCAGGCCCGCCACAGTTAGTGTACACTACAGGAAATGGCTCTTTGTTTTTTGTGGTTTTTGGTGTGACATAGACCTTGATCATTGCTGTTATTATTTAAACGTGATGATTTGGTAATGTCTGTGGGTGGTGTGTGTGGGTGATGTCTGTGGGTGGTGTGTGTGGGTGGTGTGTGAGGGCGGTGTGTGAGAGTGGTGTGTGTGGGTGGTGTGAGGGTGGTGTGAGGGTGGTGTGTGTGGGTGGTGTGTGTGGGTGGTGTGTGAGGGCGGTGTGTGAGGGCGGTGTTTGAGAGTGGTGTGTGTCGGTGGTGTGAGGGTGGTGTGTGAGGGCGGTGTGTGTGGGTGATGTGTGAGGGCGGTGTGTGTGGGTGGCAGAGGTGGGGACTCGAGTCACATGACTTGGACTCGAGTCAGACTCGAGTCATTAATATTAAGACTTTTGACTTGACTTGAAAAAATATTCAGAGACTTAGACTTGACTTGGACTTTTACACCAATAACTTGGGACTTGAATTGGACTTGAACCTGTTTACTTGCCAAGACTTGATTTTTTTTACCCCAAATCTAAATTTTAAAACGCATATTAATATTTTTAAAGTGCGCCCCATTAATTTCATTTGCGTCCTTCTGACGCAGACCGGCGTTACACCAGATTCTGTGACCGTCGAGTTTTGTGACCACAGGGGGCGCTATTTCACAGTTTCTGTTCAGAGGCACAAACGCTTTACGAATGCTACGTAAACTACGCTGATGCACTTTCTTTACTCGTTTTGTTGGTGTCCACGAGCCAAAATATGACAGATGTTTATATTTACATTTATCGTCTCTTAATTACATAAATGTACTTAAACAAGATTTACCATCCCCTCACCATTGCAGCCAACAAAGAAATCATTAATGGGATGTACAGGTGAGCCTTTTTAACTGGGGTCACCAATTCTGACGGCAGCCATCAGAATATGTGACCCCACTGAATCTCCAGGTAACAATAGTAGCCTACACCGTGACCCCACAATAACAGAAAACAATGAAAAAATAACCCTAACCTTTTATTAATCTATATTTAAACATTTTATCCAAATGTTTAGAATAACCAATCGCAATGACAGCATCTTGCTTACGATGAAGCTTGCTATTTTCGTGTAAAATGATGTAACGAAACATTCTTGTTTAAGTACATTTATGTAATTAAGAGAAGATAAAATGTAAATGATCTGTCATCTTTTGGCTGGCGGACACCAACAAAACGAGTAAAGAAACGCATCAGCGTAGCATTCGTAAAGCGTTGGTGCCTGTAAAAAAAAAAAAAGACTCGAAAGGACTTGAAATTCCAAGTTTCAGACTTGGGACTTGACTTGACGGGTGCTTGTCTTGACTCGAGACTTGACTTGAGTTGACTGTCTTTGCTTGAGACTTGACTCGGGACTTGAGGATAAAGACTTGGACTTACTTGAGACTTGCAAAACACTGACTTGGTCCCACCTCTGGTGGGTGGTGTGAGGGTGGTGTGTGAGGGTGGTGTGTGAGGGTGGTGTGTGAGGGCAGTGTCTGTGGGTGGTGTGTGTGGGTGGTGTGTGAGCACCCAGCAGGTGGATCTCGTCGATGATGAGGGTGGTGTGTGTGGGTGGTGTGTGTGGGTGGTGTGAGGATGGTGTGTGAGGGCGGTGTGTGTGGGTGGTGTGTGTGGGTGGTGTGTGAGGGTGGTGTGTGTGGGTGGTGTGTGAGCACCCAGCAGGTGGATCTCGTCGATGATGAGGGTGGTGTGTGTGGGTGGTGTGTGTGGGTGGTGTGTGAGCACCCAGCAGGTGGATCTCGTCGATGATGAGGGTGGTGTGTGTGGGTGGTGTGTGTGGGTGGTGTGAGGATGGTGTGTGAGGGTGGTGTGTGAGGGCGGTGTGTGTGGGTGGTGTGTGAGGGTGGTGTGTGTGGGTGGTGTGTGAGGGCAGTGTCTGTGGGTGGTGTCTGTGGGTGGTGTGTGTGGGTGGTGTGTGAGCACCCAGCAGGTGGATCTCGTCGATGATGAGGGTGGTGTGTGTGGGTGGTGTGTGAGCACCCAGCAGGTGGATCTCGTCGATGATGAGGGTGGTGTGTGTGGGTGGTGTGTGAGGGCGGTGTGTGAGGGCGGTGTCTGTGGGCGGTGTGTGAGGGTGGTGTGTGAGGGTGGTGTGTGTGGGTGGTGTTTGTGGGTGGTGTGTGAGGGTGGTGTGTGTGGGTGGTGTGTGAGGGTGGTGTGTGAGGGTGGTGTTTGTGGGTGGTGTGTGAGGGTGGTGTGTGTAGGTGGTGTGTGTGGGTGGTGTGAGGGTGGTGCGTGTGGGTGGTGTTTGTGGGTGGTGTGTGAGGGTGGTGCGTGTGGGTGGTGTGAGGGTGGTGTGTGTGGGTGGTGTGTGTGGGTGGTGTGTGAGGGTGGTGTGTGAGGGTGGTGTGAGGGTGGTGTGAGGGTGGTGTGAGGGTGGTGTTTGTGGGTGGTGTGTGGGTGGTGTTTGTGGGTGGTGTGTGGGTGGTGTGTGAGGGTGGTGCGTGTGGGTGGTGTGTGTGGGTGGTGCACACACCCAGCAGGTGGATCTTGTCGATGATGAGGGTGGTGTGTGTGGGTGGTGTGTGAGGGAGGTGTGTGGGTGGTGTGAGGGTAGTGTTTGTGGGTGGTGTGTGAGGGAGGTGTGTGGGTGGTGTTTGTGGGTGGTGTGTGAGGGAGGTGTGTGGGTGGTGTGAGGGTGGTGTGTGAGGGTGGTGCACACACCCAGCAGGTGGATCTCGTCGATGATGAGGATGGTGTGTGAGGGAGGTGTGTGGGTGGTGTGAGGGTGGTGTGTGAGGGTGGTGTGAGGATTGTGTGTGGGTGGTGTGTGAGGGAGGTGTGTGGGAGGTGTGAGGGAGGTGTGTGAGGGAGGTGTGTGGGTGGTGTGTGAGGGAGGTGCGTGGGTGGTGTGTGGGTGGTGTGTGTGGGTGGTGTGTGAGGGAGGTGCGTGGGTGGTGTGTGAGGGTGGTGTGTGGGTGGTGTTTGTGGGTGGTGTGGGTGGGTGGTGTGTGAGGGTGGTGCACACACCCAGCAGGTGGATCTCGTCGATGATGAGGATGGTGTGTGTGGGTGGTGTGAGGGTGGTGTTTGTGGGTGGTGTGTGGGTGGTGTGTGAGGGAGGTGTGTGGATGGTGTGTGAGGGAGGTGTGTGGGTGGTGTGAGGATGGTGTGTGAGGGAGGTGTGTGGGTGGTGTGAGGGTGGTGTTTGTGGGTGGTGTGTGGGTGGTGTGTGTGGGTGGTGTGTGAGGGAGGTGCGTGGGTGGTGTGTGGGTGGTGTTTGTGGGTGGTGTGTGGGTGGTGTGTGTGGGTGGTGTGTGAGGGTGGTGCACACACCCAGCAGGTGGATCTCGTCGATGATGAGGATGGTGTGTGTGGGTGGTGTGAGGGTGGTGTTTGTGGGTGGTGTGTGGGTGGTGTGTGAGGGAGGTGTGTGGGTGGTGTGAGGATGGTGTGAGGGAGGTGTGTGGGTGGTGTGAGGGTGGTGTTTGTGGGTGGTGTTTGTGGGTGGTGTGTGGGTGGTGTGTGAGGGTGGTGTTTGTGGGTGGTGTTTGTGGGTGGTGTGAGGGTGGTGTGTGAGGGTGGTGTGAGGGTGGTGTGTGAGGGAGGTGTGTGGGTGGTGTTTGTGGGTGGTGCACACACCCAGCAGGTGGATCTCGTCGATGATGAGGGTGGTGTGTGATGGAGGTGTGTGGGTGGTGTGAGGGTGGTGTTTGTGGGTGGTGTGTGGGTGGTGCACACACCCAGCAGGTGGATCTCGTCGATGATGAGGATGGCCACTTTCTGGACGTAGCTGCGGTTTTGCCAGCTGCGACTCACTCCGTCCCACTTCTCTGGTGTGGTGACGATCAGGTCGGCCTGAGCAATGGACCGCATGTCTGGAGTTACATCACCCGTCAGCTCCACCACCCTTTAGAGGGGAGGTGGGGGGGAGAGGAGGAGAAAGAGAGAAATAGAGAAAGATAGGGAGAGAGGGAGGGAGAGAGAGGGAGTGAGAAAGGGAGGGGGGATGGTGAGAGAGAGGGAAAGAGAAAGAGGGAGAGAAAGGGAGGAGAGAGAGGGAGGGAGAGAGCAGGAAAGAGAATGAACGTAGTGTAGTGGAAGGATTACAATCAGACTCGATGAGGCACAGCGGTGTTACACTCACTTCCTCCCAAGTTTCTCCTCAATCCTGATCTTCCAGTCCTCAATCCTCTCCCTCACCAGAGCCTTCAGAGGAGCGATGTAGACCACCTGCAGACGCACGCAGCGCAGTCAGAACATTGCAACCCAAATGGACCCAGAAGAGCAACAAGAACAAGAGACACACACACGCACACACCTTGGAGGTAGGGTACTGGTTGAAGACCCGGAACATAGCCATCTCCGCTGCTATGGTCTTCCCCGAGCCGGTGGGGGCTCCGAGCAGCACGTTGTTGTCAGTGTGGTAGAGCGTGTGGAAGATCTGTGTTTGGATGGGGTTGAAGTGGGTGAACTTGTACAGGCTCTCGTACTCCCGGTTCCCCAGCGCCGTGACAGGCAGCGGCTGCAGGTCCAGGAGTTCTGGAGATCAATGCAAACAAGACCGACACATGTGAACACAGCTCATGAGATTAACAGAAAGGGAGAGTCTGTGTGATCCCGGATGCTTAAACCAGATGGGAGAAGATGGGGTGGTCTCGGACTCAAACGTTTGTCTCGTAGTGTAGTATTTACACTCTGGAGAAGGTGGGGTGGTCTCGGACTCAAACGTTTGTCTCGTAGTGTAGTATTTACACTCTGGAGAAGATGGGGTGGTCTCGGACTCAAACGTTTGTCTCGTAGTGTAGTATTTACACTCTGGAGAAGATGGGGTGGTCTCAGACTCAAACGTTTGTCTCGTAGTGTAATATTTACACTCTGGAGAAGATGGGGTGGTCTCGGACTCAAATGTTTGTCTCGTAGTGTAGTATTTACACTCTGGAGAAGGTGGGGTGGTCTCGGACTCAAACGTTTGTCTCGTAGTGTAGTATTTACACTCTGGAGAAGATGGGGTGGTCTCGGACTCAAATGTTTGTCTCGTAGTGTAATATTTACACTCTGGAGAAGATGGGGTGGTCTCGGACTCAAATGTTTGTCTCGTAGTGTAGTATTTACACTCTGGAGAAGGTGGGGTGGTCTCGGACTCAAACGTTTGTCTCGTAGTGTAGTATTTACACTCTGGAGAAGATGGGGTGGTCTCGGACTCAAACGTTTGTCTCGTAGTGTAGTAATTACACTCTGGAGAAGGTGGGGTGGTCTCGGACTCAAACGTTTGTCTCGTAGTGTAGTATTTACACTCTGGAGAAGGTGGGGTGGTCTCAGACTCAAACGTTTGTCTCGTAGTGTAGTATTTACACTCTGGAGAAGGTGGGGTGGTCTCGGACTCAAACGTTTGTCTCGTAGTGTAGTATTTACACTCTGGAGAAGATGGGGTGGTCTCGGACTCAAACGTTTGTCTCGTAGTGTAGTATTTACACTCTGGAGAAGGTGGGGTGGTCTCGGACTCAAACGTTTGTCTCGTAGTGTAGTATTTACACTCTGGAGAAGATGGGGTGATTTCGGACTCAAACGTTTGTCTCGTAGTGTAGTATTTACACTCTGGAGAAGGTGGGGTGGTCTCAGACTCAAACGTTTGTCTCGTAGTATAGTATTTACACTCTGACCTGACCACCTCTGATCTCACATCATTTACTTCCTGTTCTCAATCAGGAATATGGACCTTTTAAAACATTAGCATTTCCTTCTTAAAACACACAACAACTTGTGCTTCAGCTACTCAAAAGCAAATCAAGGCCTGTGTTTGATTCGGCCTGAAGCCTGACTAATGACTATTCAGAGCAGACAGCGCGTGTTTCTATTCAGAGTGGACCCTCAACACTCGGGCTGTGCGTTAACTACGCTGCTCACTCTGTCATCATGAAGTTGGGCTTCACAAACCACAAAGAATTCATGACTATTTCACTGAATCATAAATGAAAATGTTTCAACAAGAAGTTGAAGTTTCAGGGGTGCGTAGCACATCCTCCAGTCCCTCAACCCCATCATGTGATTATGAAACTAATCATCCCAATCTTGCCACTTTCCACGTTTTTCCCCCTTTTTAAATGTACATTTTTGTCTTTTATTGAATCTACAAATAGATTAGCCAGCCTGTGAGTTGTCATGGCAACATTTAAGGGATGTAACCCATGCTATTCTTATGATGTATTTTTTATGATGTCATCATTATGATGTCAGTTTTCATCCCTTTGAATGAGGCAATCAGAAATGGCTAGGGTGCTAGTATTTGCTTAAATGTGAGTGAGAACGTGGGTTATTACCCAGCTGTGTTGTGCTTCACATGCATGTAAACAAAGTGTGTGTGTGTTGGGGGGACTTAAATGAGGGCTAGCGTGGGGGATGAGGGAGAGGTAGCTGCCTGACAGCAGCACAGACAGCCCTGCTAACCGCTAGTGTGGTGCCCTGATTGAACACAGGATGACACTTACAGGGAGGGAGAGGATGAGTGGGAGGACAGGTGAATGGTTGACGTCAAGTTGGAAGCGTATCGTCTCTCATTGTTTCTCAATTACATTTTCCTGCTTTGCCACTTTTGAGGGCTTCCTACACAAACGGCTGATACGTTTCTGCACGTTTCTCTGGAGACTTTAAATGCACAAATCCATATCACATTTGTACATGTAGATAACTATTAAATTAATAATGGAACTATTTATGTATTAGACCAAGAAGTTCAAAACAGAAGTAGTTAAAGAGTAAATAAGGCTTGGCCCTGAAGATAACTCAATTTGTTTTATTTTATTTAGACCCTTTAGACGCGACGTTTGACTTGACCTTGACTTGACTGAAGCTCCAGTATAACTGTACGTGTCTGCTATGGCACCCACCTGTGTGGGGGGGGTGGCGCTCGGGCAGGATGAGGTGCTGGAAGTTGATGACGCACACGGCCTCGGAGCCCAGCCAGCGATCAGACACAGCGCGGATGTAGTACTGTGAAGGCATGGGCTCAAAGATGGGGATGGTGAACACCACCTGCTGTGGCTCCCCGCTCACCACCTGGGGGCGCCAGAGAGAATTTACATGACATTTACACATCATTTGGCTCTGAACTCATGCTGGATGCGTCTCTAAGGCCAAACAATATTCCAGACTATGTAGTGATTAGCATACAGCGCTCACAACTAACTAAACATGAATTACATATCGCATAAGACACTGAGAGTCGTTCTCATTCTATGCAACACGACACTCAACAATGTGGCACCGAGTCCTGATTAAGCTGTTCTTTAAAACGTTTTTGCTTCGGCAAATTCACAAACAACTTTCCGAACATATACGTGAGGGTTAACGTCTCTCGGTCCAACTCTCTCTTCTCACGGCAGCAGGCACGAGTTTTCCGAGTCCTCACCTGCTTCTTCTGAAGGAGGAAGTACTCAGAGTGATAGATGTGGTCGTTGACGGGGTCTTCCACCCAGATCCACCAGGGCTCCGAGACCGAGCCGTGGACCTGGAAAGCAGAGCGATGGTGTGTCGTGAGAACACTGCAGGGTGGTAGAAATGACGACAGCGCCTTTTATTTGACTGGGGTCCTGAGACCACTGAGTTCCTCAGTGTGAGAGTGTGACTGGTGCACTAATGAATGTGCAGAAACGCTGGAGAACCCTCCTCTAAAACACATCTACTCTTACTGGAAGCCCGGCACACGGCACGCGGAGTGGAGGCTGGTGTTTGGCGTCTGAAGAGGTTTGTGGAGTTGGGTTTGCGCGAGGATCAGCGCTAAGCTCGGGCTGTCCTGCTACAACTCTCCCGTGAGCACGCAAATATTCGCCTTCCTTCCCGCCCCAGAGGTGCTACGAGAGGCCTCTTATTACAGCTGGAACCTGGATCAATCTCCACGCTAATCTGGTCCTAATCCCGCCTCGCTTTCCACTGGCCACTTCTACTGAACCCAACACTGCGACTGCAAACACCCCCCAAACATGGAAACCATATGTGAAGCAAACACAGACAAAGCAGAACTCCATGATGGATTTAAGTCATGTTGATTAATTAGAAGGTTCAGGATTGCTTCATTTGAATCTCTGATCCCAAAATGTGATTTATTTGTAGAGTAGATATGAACCATGGGCAGGGCTAGTCTTGGGGGCCTGTATTAGTGGAGTGCACATCCTTGCTTTGAAAATTATGACACAAATTCACTTTCAAGTTAACAAGCAACTCTACTCCCCAGAGGAGAATTAAGCAGACAGATCCACGATGATGGGGGGGCGTGTGGAAGGTGCTCAGGGGAGCGGCGGGAGTCAGAGGAGCACGACGGTCCCGCACAGCTGCTGCTTAATGAAGTGTGTGTGTTTTGATAAGCAACAGAGTGGCTGCAGGGGGATTCACACGGGCGCCTGGATCCGGCCGTGAGCGC
>NC_135223.1:23340868-23360868 GCF_052324685.1 Brachyhypopomus gauderio | reverse complement strand
GGTCATGTGAGGTGTGTTCTCCACACTCTCTGACTGGTGTTGAGGGTCATGTCAGGTGTGTTCTCCACACTCTCTGTGCTTCCTGTACCCCTGCTCTCCCTCACAGTTGCTAAAGCTATTGAGGAGGCCAGATGTGCCCATCTGTGTGCGTCTCTGCCGTGCGGTTGTGGGAGTGGTGCTAAGCTGTGTGCGTCTCTGCCGTGCGGTTGTGGGAGCGGTGCTAAGCTGTGGCGCTAGGGAAGTCCTTGGTCTGGATTTAACATCAGATGCGTTCTTCTGCGCAGCGATGGCCAAGGCAGGATCCCCGGCCGCTAGACTGAAATCAGCCGAATTAGGAGTAAAGAGGGAATTTGCCTGAACTATTTCAGCTATTCAGCCACATGGAAGCGGTTAGTGCAGGAGGGCTGAGGGTAGATGTGTTCAGCAGAGAGTGGGGGGGGGGGGGGGGGGTCTCCACAAAGGATTCCTGCCTCTCAGTCACTGTGAAATATGGGCTGGCTAAAATATTAATATCCGGGCTTATCAAGTTTTGGTTTTACATAAATGCAACAAGCTGGGTGAGATATGTTTGTGAAGTCCACAGTGACAGTTAACAAAAGCCAGTGATCCCTTGAACAGAAATAAAGGAAAATGCTGATAAAAGAGAAACATGTTTGTGGAAGGCTGAAGCATAATTATTACCAACATTGTCCCAAACCAATAATGATGCGTTTATGGAGGGCAGCTGATAGCTGGTGGATCTCTCCAGGGTAAAGAGGTACAACCTGAACTGCCATAGCCCCTCTGGTAGTGTGTGCGTGTGTGTGTGTGTGTGCGCGTGCGTGTGTGCGCGTGTGTGTGTGTGCACGTGTGTGTGTGTGCGTGCGTGTGTGTGTGTGTGTGTGTGCGCGCGTGTGTGTGTGTGTGCGAGTGTGTGTGTCTCTCTCACCTGGGCCACATAAGCCAGGTCAGACACCAGTGAGAAGGCGTCCACTTCTCCACGGCTGATGTAGGTCTGCAGCAGGATGTTGATCTTGCCGTATCCGTTCTCCACTCCTCCTGCTGCCTGCAGCTCACAGAAGTTACACAGCAGCTGCTCCAGCTCCTCCATCTCTTCATCTCGCACCTGGGCATGACACAGTAGTGACATCAGCACTGCACACGCCCCAGTGACATCAGCACTGCACACGCCCCAGTGACATCAGCACTGCACACGCCCCAGTGACATCAGCACTGCACACGCCCCAGTGACATCAGCACTGCACACGCCCCAGTGACATCAGCACTGCACACGCCCCAGTGACATCAGCACTGCACACGCCCCAGCGACGTCAGCACTGCACACGCCCCAGTGACATCAGCACTGCACACGCCCCAGCGACATCAGCACTGCACACGCCCCAGTGACATCAGCACTGCACACGCCCCAGTGACATCAGCACTGCACACGCCCCAGCGACATCAGCACTGCACACGCCCCAGCGACATCAGCACTGCACACGCCCCAGCGACATCAGCACTGCACACGCCCCAGCGACATCAGCACTGCACACGCCCCAGCGACATCAGCACTGCACACGCCCCAGCGACATCAGCACTGCACACGCCCCAGCGACATCAGCACTGCACACGCCCCAGTGACATCAGCACTGCACACGCCCCAGCGACATCAGCACTGCACACGCCCCATTGACATCAGCACTGCACACGCCCCATTGACATCAGCACTGCACACGCCCCAGCGACATCAGCACTGCACACGCCCCATTGACATCAGCACTGCACACGCCCCAGCGACATCAGCACTGCACACGCCCCAGCGACATCAGCACTGCACACGCCCCAGCGACATCAGCACTGCACACGCCCCAGCGACATCAGCACTGCAGACGCCCCAGCGACATCAGCACTGCAGACGCCCCAGTGACATCAGCACTGCACACGCCCCAGTGACATCAGCACTGCACACGCCCCAGTGACATCAGCACTGCACACGCCCCAGCGACATCAGCACTGCACACGCCCCAGCGACATCAGCACTGCACACGCCCCAGCGACATCAGCACTGCACACGCCCCAGTGACATCAGCACTGCAGACACCCCAGTGACATCAGCACTGCACACGCCCCAGCGACATCAGCACTGCACACGCCCCAGCGACATCATCACTGCACACGCCCCAGCGACATCAGCACTGCACACGCCCCAGTGACATCAGCACTGCACACGCTCCAGTGACATCAGCACTGCAGACACCCCAGCGACATCAGCACTGCACACGCCCCAGTGACATCAGCACTGCACACGCCCCAGTGACATCAGCACTACACACGCCCCAGTGACATCAGCACTACACACTACACACACCCGAGTTATATCAACACTACACACGCCCCAGTTATATCAACACTACACACTACACACACCCCAGTTATATCAACACTGCACACTACACACGCCCCAGTGACATCAACACTGCACACTACATACACCCCCAACAATGCCATCACATGTACAAACTGCAAGGTGACATCTTACCTTCACTTGTTCAAACTCCTCTGCTTTGGAGACGATACTCAAGATATCAGCTTCAGTTTTCTGGGCACTGAACAGCTCATTGAATGTCTGTGGAATTGAAAAACATTTTCATTCCATAATCAACTGCAGATTCACACATTTAAATACTTGCTTTTAAAACTTTACACAATGAGAACGTAATGAAGAGAGTGATGGAAGACATGCGGGAACATCCTGTGTAGCATCTGTTGTGGGTCTGTGTGTGTTTGTGAAGACATGGACTGTAATTGATGAAATGGACGACATGCTGCTATGAAACTGAGTTACGGACAACATCTGAATGCAAAAAAATAAATCTAATGTTAGTTACTACACATTTAATTCCTTTGTACCCCAAGATATTTAACAAAATTCGCTTTCAAGTTTACAAACCAAGACAATTTCAGTGTAATATTGACTCGGTTTCGCAACGAAACAGAACCAAACCAGAGGAAAGTCAAAACAGTGTAGTGAAAAGGTCTAGCTGTCCTGTCCCCGTCAACAGCAGACCACACGCCACACGCAGGACCTGCTCCAACATCTCAGTGATGGTGCTGGAGCAGCTTGGTCTGAACAAGTCCAGATACCTCTGCTCTAATGCACCTGACACAGTTCACCAGCTCATTAACGAGCCCTTCATGGGGTTAAGGTGGACGTGACACGTCTAGGAGCAGGACGTGAGAGGTCTAGGAGCAGGACGTGACACATCTAGAAGCAGGACATGACACGTCCATAAGCAGGACTGACAAACACTAGTCTACTCTGTTGCTGTTAGTGTAGCAAAGAGCAACTTAATGCTAAATGGAGAGCTGCAAAACAAAGTTCTATTTGAAATTAAGCTTAATATTACCACTTAAAACATGATTAAGCATTATTTAAAAAATCATTATCATCATTACCGAAAACATTACATAATTATCAACCATCATCACACATCGTTAGGCAGCCTCTGAGCCGTTAAACGTGTACAGAACATGAGGAAACGTACAAACGGTGTACAAATCCACCACATACCTCAATAGTGTTATACTTGATGTAGAAGTGGCTAGCTGTCCTGCCCAGGTCTGTGGAGGCGAAGTAGCCGGTCCTCTCCTCAAAGCGGATCATCCGAGCCTTGTCCAACTTCCTCCCACACTCAACCACCAAGTCCTTCCTGTAGAGCTCCAGGCCTGGATCCATCTGTGAGGAGCAATAAAGCGCTTCAGATATCAGAGTGGCTTGAGAGGGACTTGGTGTGCACAGAGACCGTTTCTCTTCATACACCTCAGTACAAGAGGAAAACAGAGGCGCATCACCGATAAACGCAGGATATGAGACAAAATATCTTTCCAGGATCTGCCACTGGATAAACAGGTGGAGTTGGGCTCGGCGGGCCGTGATGGAGACCCTGGGGTGTACCTGGTAGGCCTTATGGTTGATTCCGTAAACCAGTGGATTGGCTCTCATTCGCACATACAGGTAGGTGTAGCTCAGCCACTTAACGGCTTCCTCCACATTGGTGACGGTCCCCAAAGCCACCTGGGACAAGAGGGGAAACAGGGGGGAGCGGGCGTGAGGGCGTACGCAAACGCTCGCACGACGGCAGACAACGGTGGCCCGCCCAGCGGCATGCTGGGAGCTGGAACGTGGGCATGTGCGTGAGGAGCAGCTCAGGTTCTGGAGTGCTGTTGTGATCTTGCACCACCTTGTGGACGCTTGTGGCACTTCAGCGTCTTGCGCATGTTTCTACACACAGCTGTTAGATGCTGCCATCATGTGGAAAGATAGGGGACTTTGAAAACATGAAAATACAGTTGTTTACTCGCAAACAAACATGCAATTGTTGAACATTCATGCATCAGAGCTGAAATGCCCGGTGGGGTGTGTGTGTGTGTGTTTGTCTATATGCCATTGTTACTACCTCTACAGCTGTGTACACACACATACACATGTTCTATGCAAAAAGAAAATCACCCGTTCCTTATTAATCACCTGTTCCTTATTAATCACCCATTCCTTATCAATCACCTGTTCCTTATCAATCACCCGTTCCTTATTAATAAACTATTCCTTATGTATTACTGAAGGAGATTAGTGCTGTATTATATTCCACAGGTCCACATCACTCAGTCTTTCATAGAACACCATCAGAATGAAAGATTTATCATTTACAGTTGCAGACATTTTAACACTAATGGATTAACTGTATTAATCACATTTGCTTATATTACCAGTTAGTTATAGCTGCAATAAAGTTAGGAAACTCAATGAAAAATAAATGATCCACACTCCTGGAACTTAAGAGTCCCATTGAATAATTGCACATCATATAAACAGATCAGACACACGTATAATAATGATTGTTGAGGTCTGTTTGTTTGGCAGTACCTCTGCGTTGAGGTTATCAGCCAGGCTGGCCTGGAACTGGCTCTCGATGGGGTTCTGCTGGGTGAGGAGGGTCAGGTAGTGGCTCAGCTTGTCATGGCTGGTGATGATGGTGCCTTCGCCGTACTTGTCGAACTGTGGCCGGCCGGCACGCCCAAAGATCTGCATCACGTCCAGGATGCCCAGGTCCACCATGGCACCTCGCTTGGCATCGTAGATCTGCGTGCCCTGTTATCACGCGCACACACACACAGGCGTCCCGGTGTAGAGCAGCATCTGGCGTTCAGCTGACGAGAACAGCAGTCCTGGATGTGCAGACCGGATTTATGCCGACAGGAACACACTGTCGGGCTTCTCCTATGTTCTCACGGCTCACCTCTGCGCGAGGTGGGCTCCCTTACCTTGATGATGACCGCGTGGGCCGGCAGGTTGACACCCCAGGCCAGAGTGGCGGTGCACACCAGCACCTTCAGGTAGCCCCTAGAGAACATGTTCTCCATGAGCGTACGGTCCTGCCGTAGCATCCCTGCATGGTGGATCCCAAAACCATCTGGGAACATCTCGCGCATCTGCTTATTCCGTGATCGCTGCACCTGTGGGGTAAACACACTCAACACTCTCAGCATTAATCAACGTCACTTCCAGTTTATTAGCTATGCAACACATCTTACTAACAGTGAGAAGTGCTGGTTAATTAATCGTGATTGATTCATCTCTGGTGTTTATTTAAACAAAAACGTAGATTCTTATAACTGACATTTGAAAGAGATTTCCAAGCACAGGCTTATTGATGCAACAGATTTAGCATCAGCAGTAGTATAGTGAAAGTTTCATTGCTGAATTTTTATTTCACACTCACATAGCACTTTTACAGAATTGAGCTTCATATTCCCCAGATATGATATTCTAAGGAAGGGTTAAAATCTAATTGATGATTCATGATATCTCTTAGTTCTCATTTTTGGCATCCTAGATTTGTTCCGATCCCTAGCTTGCCGATTGGATGTCAGAGTCCAAGGAAGTGGTAACCACTCTCTACAGGGGCTCGAAAAGGACAAAGCAACCTCAGTGACCTTCTTCTCTTTTGCAGGGTGGGTCATTCCAAGGCCTGGAAAGGTTTTTGATCAGTAGAATATTCCCTGCCCTTTAGAATTTGGCACGCGCCTTTCTGAACACTCAGTCTGATCCGACAGAACTACTGTGTTTCCTGTCATGTTGGACAGGCGTACTCAGACTGTCTGTCTGACCACCTGAATGAAGGTTTTCTCGGTTTCAGTGGCACTTTAATACCAATGGACACTGTATTAATAACATATTTATTTGCAATACGAGTTATTGCTGAGGCAGCAAAGAGATTAGGACACTCAAGAACTCATCTAATACTCTTGGAACTGACAACATTCAAACATCTGCTTTTCAAATATACCGATTCCTTCTCGGACACATTCAGACCCACTTTGCTTGCATAGCTGATAAAGGACATTTGCGCAAAAATGTCCTATTTCTGTAGAAAACCTTGTGCACCTCACTGCGGTTTTGAATATCTCTAACTATAGTACCCTGCAGTTACTGACATGGAATCTTGATATAATTTATACTTGTACCGTGTGTGTGTACGTTTGTTTATGTATGTATGTACGTGTGATATATCACACATACATACACATACAGACACAGTACAAATATAAATATCTCGAGCCTGTGCTGAAAACCTTTTCAGGCAATGTGACAGCAACACGATGTAAATATTCCTCAACAACATTACCCATATTACTACTAACATGCATATGTACACACATATGTATAACTTACCAAACACAACACACACCAGGCCGCTCTTGTTTTAACGAGTGAGCTGATTTAGATGTGTGCCATGTTGACTGGCGGTAGGGGTCGTGACCTTAGCCTGACAGTAATAGCCTCCCCATCAAAAGGTTTTATCTCTTTCTGCCTGAGTCTAAATGGAGGTCAATGGCAACCAGGCACCAGTGCCTTCCAGAGGAGAGAGGGGGGAGATAAATAAATAAAAAAGCCTGTGGCAGACAGCATTCAGCTCCATCTCTGTCCTTCTCACTCAGGCCTCACCAACCGGCTAAAGGCGACCCCCCCAGAAGGTGATTCCCGGCATGCGGCTGCTGGTTGTGTCCGGCTCCCGTGTTGTGCAGTGCTGCTCACAGAGTTTCTTTTCTGTCTCTTAATGAGTGCCGTTGGTCCTCAAGGATATTTTCTGTTCTGATGATCAATGCGCCGGATCAGCGCAGTCAGAACCTGCCCGTTGCTCTCCTGTAACGAGCCGGTCTTCAACCTTTTCGTTTTGCGGGTCGATGACGACAGGTTGCCTGCAGCCCCTGGCCGTTAAACCACTGTTGTGTCTGTTTCAGTGAGCTCTCACAGCTGTCCAGCTGCTGCGTCGTCGTCCATAATGAACTTCTCCACTGTTAGATGTTTATTGTGGCTCTGGATTCTTCTTCACACCTTTGGTGCTTTTGTGTCTTTTAAGACGTTTGGTTTTCTACTGAGCTGGCCGCTTATGTTCAACGTAACAGCTAGTGGACCTAAACGGACTGTAGCCAGCAGACCTGTTACCTTCTCTAAAAATTCAGTGGCGTCAGCACTCCAGTTTTAGGTATCTCGCTGATCTTCAGAAGCCCTTCTGCACCGAATATGCTGGAGCCACAATCACAACCGAGTGCCCACTGCCACATTAGTGACAAACGTGTCAGAATGAGGTCAGCTACTGCACGCACCGAAGTGATGCAGTACGTGCACTAAAACCACATTTTTAAATAAAAAGCAATGTCATAAATATTTATGTGTATGCATACAAAGAAAAGAGAAGCAAA
This sequence comes from Brachyhypopomus gauderio, assembly GCF_052324685.1. Taxonomy (NCBI): domain Eukaryota; kingdom Metazoa; phylum Chordata; class Actinopteri; order Gymnotiformes; family Hypopomidae; genus Brachyhypopomus; species Brachyhypopomus gauderio. Next base: position 23,353,125 of record NC_135223.1, on the reverse strand, counting down.
AGCTCCTTCAGGCAGGATCAGCAGTTTGGGATCTATAAAGAGTCCTACAACTCCACTTAGAACAAAGCTGAAATGAGGACATGGTGTGGAAGTTCTTAACGAAGGAAAAGAGACCGAGAGCTAATATGAAATAGAGAAAGAACGTTTAGTTATAATAATAATAATAATAATAATAATAATAATAATAATAATAATAATAACGAATAACAAAAAAAAATCATTATGATTGTTTCTTTTTTTTATACGGCTGTTGTAAACAGAGCTAAATATGAGGTCTCGGGCAGAAAGTTAAAGCTATGGAGTCTAATTGAAATGCTTAAGATAAGGTTTGCTCAGAGGTGTCGAGGAGAGTTAGGGCCGTGTTATCAGATCCAGAGCGGAGGCGAGGCAGGGCCGGCCTCGTCTGCTCCCAGCCTGGATGTGAGGTGGCGGGGCTGCGGTGCCTGGATCAGCCCTGATTAAGGCCTGCTGGGGGGATCATTTCCCCGTGTGTTGAGCCCGAGCCCCAGTGGCCCGCCTGACGCACAGCGCTGATTACCTGCAGCTCAGCTTAGAGCGGAGACGACAGCAGCCGAGCTGCAGTGGGACGGCGCAGACGGCCCCTGGCGTGTCCCCTGGCGGGGGGCTCCGCCCAGGACACGGGCAGGGAGGTGGCGGGGGAGGAGGGGTGGCAGGGACGGCGGCGTCCATCGCGACGGCCTCCTACGCTTCTCGCACATCAGTCAGAGGCCGTGGAGCGCTGATCACTCACGAATAAAATCGAGCGCACACCAAAGAACTCGTCCAGCCGCCGAGCAGGCAGCGAACGCGGCTCGTCGCTGATTTCAGGGCCCTTAATAGTCATAATATTTCGGGTGATGGTTTGACAGAGTCGTTAACCCCACATGAGAGGAGTGGGTGAGCAGGACAAGCTGCCAATCAGAGTCCTCGGGCGTCCTCTCCCCCGCTCCACGTCCCCGCTCCACGTCCCCGCTCCACGTCTCCTCTCCCCGCACTACACGCCCCCAAACCCTCTCTCCCAGTGCTCAGCAGTGTGCGCTTGAATATCAACGCATCTCTCCAAATCTCAGAGGGATTTCAAAATCACACTAACACTCTGAGCACTTGTTCAGGCGATCGGGCACAAAAGCCACTCACTTTAGTTCATTTGTGTTGGATGGTGGTAATATTCATATTTACATGCTGCAGGAGAAACTTTTATTTTTGGCAAGAGTTTTGAAAACTTTAGAAAGAAGAAAGACTCTTCTTCAAAAATTGCAAGCAAAATAAGTGCAGGCCATAAGATGTGTCCCACTGCATTGTAAAAATGGCCCAATTATACTGTTGGACTCACAAAGTACAGTGATTGAATTGTGAATTCCTGTCAGCCCTTTTCAAGACACGAGTCACCACAGAGTGTCTCTACTGACTCTACTGCCCGATTTCTTACAGTAATAATTTACAAACTGGAGCAGAGAAGCAGGCACTGCGTGGGGGGTATTTAACACGAATGGGGGGTGTTTTACGCGAGAGGGGGGTATTTCTGTGTGCCCATGCACTCGGGTGACTCTTTGGTCTTTCTAAACAAGAATGCAGTGCACTCTGACAGCGTTTAAAGATGGCAGCCTCAGGTTGCGATGTAAAACTGGTGGAAACCGCAGACAAACGGTAGAAATTAATGAGCTAAATCACACACTGCAGGCCTGTCCCAGGTGGCCGAGGGCTCTGCAACACGGCAGAAGCTGCTGAGCGCGTTTGAATATGGAGCACCTTCACCATCACACAGGCAGCACGTCAAGACTGCTGTCACCACTGCCATCGCCTCCGCCAGCCAAAAAAATAAATAAATAAACAAAACCACAAAAAATATGACAACAACAACAACAAAATAAATCCACAGCCCCACCCAACTTGTCCAAACCCAACCCCCCCAGTCTTCTGTACCCGGCAGGCCATCCTTTCATCCACGTCTACACGCTATCGTTGTCTCCAGAACACGAGCTCCATGATGCTGGCTCAAAGAGACCCCCCACCCCCCCCTCACATATCCCCCGTCTCCATGGAAGAGTGAGTCACTGGTGCAGGAACCTTCTCTCTCACTCCATCTCCAAAACAAACTGGATCAAACGAACGGAGCTGCGTTAGCAGCGCAGTTCAAGAACGTACCGCCGTCTGATAGGACTGAGATTAAGACAGAGAATTCACGAACATGACAGATGTTCAGTAAGCAGATTTTTAAGACATGCCTGAACGCTCCTGCCAACAGTCGCAGACCCAAACACCCTGCTGCTCATTCTCAGAGGAAGGAGTGACGGCACTTACAGTTCATGACCACTAGATGTCTCCTGTCCTCCACCTACAGGTGTGAGCGGAGAGGGCTGGCATGAGCGGTGGGTAAGGGGGCGGGCCACAGGGCTGGAGGCCAGGGCTTCACTCCAATAAGGCGAGTGCTGAATCGGGTATCAGGAAGCGTGATGTATAACAGACAATCGTGTGTGCGGGGGGGTGTTGTGGTTAGGGTTGCCAGATAACCGCGATGGCCTGCGTTTGCGGGGGGTTGTGGTTAGGGTTGCCAGACGAGATCGTGGGGAGGGGACGGGTCCCTGAGAGAGAGGCAAACTGCGGGCAGGGCCGTAGGCACGGACGCCTGATCCGTGTTTTCGGCCAGTTTGGGTTCATGCCCACAGCAGCACATCAGCTGGTGCTACTGTAAGCTTCTGTCTCTAGTAAACCACAGGCTCCTTACTGGAATCACAGTGCAGGTTCCCTTCTGAACCTCCCACAATCTGGTAATCTGGCCAAGCTTTGAATTGCCTGAAGAAACACAACACAACGCACCACACACACACACACGATACACACAACACCACACACACACAAACACACACACGATACACACACCATACCCACGCACAATGCACACAACACCACACGATACAAACACCACACACACACACACACACACACAATACACACACACACACACACACACACACACGATACACACAACACCACACACACACACACAACGACACGCGACACAAAGTGCAGTACAGCTCTCCCCAGCCAACAGCAGCGGCCGTGTTCCCTCGACGAGGGGTCGGTGTTCTACACAGAGGTCGCGTCCACAGACAACACAGGGATCACTGACGCCCCCCCGGGCAGGGCTTCACGAGCGCGGCGTGTAGCGGGACGCGTGTAGCAGGACGCGTGTAGCGGGACGCGTGTAGCGGGACGCGTGTAGCGGGACGCGCTCCGGGCCCGGCGGACGCATAGTGGCGAGTGGCATATGCAGCACGCTAGCGATAATGGGGAGCTGCGTGCTAAGCAGAATAAATGGGATCGGACCTGTGGCAGGGCCCGGGACCGGATCCCCATACATCATTTCTATTTATAGACTCGAGTCCTTCAAGCAGCTACGGAGCCGGCGTGTCTGGGGCGTCTGGTGAACATGAGCGAGGCACGAGGAGGACCGTGGGGCCGTGAGCTCACGCCACGCCTGCGCACGGCTGCACCAGCACACGATGACTAATTACACACTCATTAATCACCACACGTACCGTACGCTGCCTCCCCGTAGGCTGCTGATTTTATAAATAAAATAGGCTTGCTACAAACCACTCCTCCCTCTCAATGTCCCTCTTCCCCTCTCCCTATGTCTCTCTCTCGCACACACACACACACACACACACACACACACACACACACACACACACACACACACCCCACTTCATTTAAATAAAAAATAATAATAATTTTAAAAAGCACTTAAACGCCCATGCACGTTCCCACTCAATTACAAACTTTTTCCTCTTTAATCGAGAGCTCCCTGCGTAGACAACGGCTTAATAAACAACCACGATTTCCCACCATCACTTCAAGAGAGCGTTAAGATCTCTAAGCCTGACTGACGGCCTGTTCAAACTAAGCGACGAAGCAGATTAATAACGTGAGGGAGATACCCAGCGGCCTCACTCTGGACTTCTAATGCAGGATAAATAAGGGCAAATTACACCATTGACCTTACAGGTGCTGCATTTACACTGCACACGCAGGCCGGGGATTAAAACAGGTCTAAATATTAATGCAGTGCAATTTCCATTAGCAAATAAGTAGTGTATTATCAGAAGATGAATGATGTGGAGAAAAGGCTCAGCTGTCCGAGGCGAATACGCGCGCGTCTCTCTGAAGAACCCACTGGTCCCTCAAAAGCGAGCGGCTCCGTCGTGACGCACTGCTGATGAACTGACTGCTTTCGCGGAAACACAAGCCTCCCAAAACAGAGCAGGTCCCACGGAGCAGAACCCACCATCCCCGGTAACACGGCCCTCCGTTTGAAGACGGACCTTTATGACCTTTATCGGCTCTTTGAGGCAGCACGTTTAGCTGAGTGCGCTTCTTTTTACTGCCGCTCCAAAACAGATAGTGATAAGGCAGTGCCCATAACCATTTATAACCATAGTGTTTGAGAATTATACACACAGCCATCACACACACACACACACACAAGCATGAAAATGCACACGCGTGTGCATGCACACACAGGCCAGAGGCGTATGAATTAAATGAAGATAACTGGAGCTTTCTACATATAAAACATCACCTCTCCTCCTCCCCTCTATGTGCAGCAGGAGAAAGGGAGGAGGACGAGGTGAGGTGTGTGTATTTATATCTGCCTCATATAAATACAGAGCAGATTAGAGAAGAGACTGAAAGAAGCATCTATCTTGGCAAATCCCCTGGGACTGAGGCTAAGGTTATTAAATGCTTCACTCTGCCTTCTGCTGGGAGATTTAAATATGAAGTTAGTGTGTATCCCTCTCCCCAAAGAAACACAGCTCTACCTCTGCGCATGTATCCATCACAAATCTCACCTAAAACACACACACAAATTTCTTTTCACACTCATTCACATTATCCATTAAATGTACACACAGGTGTCCCACACTCACTCAAAAACGCAATTAGCTCATTTTCAATTGCAACACACATCCAAACCACCACACATTCGTTTTCATCACAAGCGCTTGCATGTGCAGATCAGAGCACCATCTCTCTCTCTCTCTCTCTCTCTCTCACACACACACACACACACACACACACACACACACACACACACACACACACACACACACACACACACACACACACACAAACCAAATCCCCCACCCAGCCGACCACACCCACCCAAACCCACCCTCAAGCAAGTAGGTGGGGAACGGAAGCCGGGTGGAGTTTGTCCAGTGAGCTGCGTTAACAGGGAGACAGTCTGAGGCGAGCAGTGACCTCTCCAGTCGCTTATTGATCCTTTCTGGCTGTGTGCAGCTGGGATGAGTCCGATCCATCACGGGCAGCTTCTGCCTGCGCCTCCAGCTCGGACCGCTTCTAATGAAGCCAAAAACGGTCTCTCCTCTCTCACCTACTGGAGTCCAACCAGCACAGCAGGTTCTGCGCGTCACACACACACACACACACACGTGCAGACGGACACACACACACGTAAAGCCTCTACAGCCGCTCCTGATCAACAAACCAGTAGCTACGTGTTTGCTCCTGCTGGAGTAGATACAGAGGCAAGAGATGGCAGGAACGAAAAAGGAAGTTCTATTTTTTAGTTGAGGTTTTATTGAACAGTATGAACTAACCCAGAGAAAGGGCAAAAAATAAAAAATAAAAAGAAAAAAAAAGTTGACAGCTTTGACAAATCTTTCACTGTGGGGATGTCAAGTGTATTTTTCAGCAGCAGGTTGCTTTTAAAATGGCTTTTTGTAAGACTCTGAGTGACTCCCCCACTGTGTGCAGTAAACTCCAACAATGCCCCTCTCTCTCCATGGAGCTCTAATGTCTAATGTCGCTCGTGCTTGGAACTGTTACCAGGGTTTTTAAGTTTTGAAAAGACTGAATGGGTTTTATGCAGAGTAGGTTTGAGTTCTGCGATGACATCTGGATGTTGGGAGACTTCCCGTCAGAGCTGCACAGTGCACGCTGGCTCCAGACTGCACCGTTCTCATGTGTCGTAAAAGTACTGACTGACAGCAGTGAACACCTGGCCAGGTTCAGTCCGATTTGACGTTTGGTATATTCACCACTCGCATATTCACCTTTATTTACCTCTAATATATTTACGGAGACATCTATGAGGAGCTCGGTGACTACACCTCCTTCAGCTTGGATGAAGACCAGCCTCCAGACAGACTCACACTGGCCACTAATGGACTTATAAGTATTCTGGTGAAAGTCTCCTTGATTAAACCTTAACATGCAGGGGAGTCATAAAGAAGACGGCGTCGTGCGATCTTCGCCATCAAGTGCCACTCTCGGCGCACTTGGGAACTCCATCCCCACGCCACAGCACTTGAACGGTGCCCTCCCATCAATTCTAATTGGCCGAGCTGGCCGCCACTCACTTCTAATAGGCCGAGGTGGTCGGTGCGCGCAGCTCCGCTGTAGGAACGCGGTGGTGCGTTTCCAGCGGGGCCGGGGGCCAATAGGCTCTCGTTGCCCCTCCCCTTGGCCTGTGCTCCGCCCCCTGATGCAAGAAGCCGCTACTCACCAAGGTGACTGACCTCAATTTCAGTGTGTTGTTGGCGCTTTGGAGCTCATGAATAAGTGCTCATAAATAACCGTTGTGAGTTCGTCAGTGGCCGGCCCTGGCCCCCGGCCCCCGGCCCCTGGCCCCCTGCTCCTGGCCAATGGACCTTGACCCAACCATGTGCGAGCACGACGTGAGTGGACGAAGACCGTGGCCATGCAGTGGGGTGGAGAGAGAGGGTGTGCGAGTACAGAGATGGTGTGCGAGTATTTGAACCAGGGCCCAAGGGCGGACATTAGGAATTTATTGTTGCACCAGAGAACATTCACCCAAACACAAACTCTGGCACAAACGTTGGTTACATCATGCACATCTCGTTATTAGAATGGAGAGTTCACGTTATGTAATGGTTAGCCTCCTCTGTCTAGACATCCATTTATAAATCACCTTACCTGCTTGTCACACTGGCCGTAATCTGGACCGTGGTCTGGCTGGAAGAACGAGGACTCTCCTCGATTCTTGGCCATCTCGATCAGGCTCATGGCAGTACGCACGGTGGAGTTACGGGCGTGGACAAACACCATCACCTGAAACACACCCCCACAAACACGGTGGAGTTACGGGCGTGGACAAACACCATCACCTGAAACACACCCCCACAAACACCGTGCAAGGGGTTCAACTTAAAAGCTTCTTAAAACATTAAAACATCGATTTGCCTCGTCAAGTCCGTTGATTGTTTCTACTCATTTCCTGGCAACATGTACTAACGAGTAACTAATTATTACTTACAAGGCAAGAGACAGTAAACAGTGGAACAGTGATAGAAGGAGTGAGAGAAGACGGAGCAGAAACACGGCCATAGACCTACACACATCTTTTAGTTATAATGAAGCAAAAATAATAAAGGTCTGTGAATGTCACTGCGCTAACGTCCCATAAGGTTGACAAAGTAAACATCCTGTTGTCTGTGACAGATAACGACTATTTCCTCACAAAAATACAGCGTTACTATGGAGCGTCATCAGTCTAATCAATGAAGTGAACAATAACAAGGCTATTCTGGACTGAGCCTGGTCTCGTCCTATAAACACATAATTATCAATTAAAATGTCAGTCACGTAAGTGTTAACATTTGACAAACTGGTCAGAACTCACATTTACTAAGGAGATGAAACTACAACCTGACACAACTCATCTACGTCAGAAGGCCGAGAGACGTCAAGACGCATGAACCTGGTAACAAACTACACACTGCAACATCCTGCAGCAGTACCGCCCCGTTCAGCAGGGAGGAGCCTCCATCCTGCAGCACCGCCCCGTTCAGCAGGGAGGAGCCTCCATCCTGCAGCACCGCCCCGTTCAGCAGGGAGGAGCCTCCATCCTGCAGCACCGCCCCGTTCAGCAGGGAGGAGCCTCCATCCTGCAGCACCGCCCCGTTCAGCAGGGAGGAGCCTCCATCCTGCAGCTCCACCCCGTTCAGCAGGGAGGAGCCTCCATCCTGCAGCTCTACCCCGTTCAGCAGGGAGGAGCCTCCATCCTGCAGCACCGCCCCCAGCAGGGAGGAGCCTCCATCCTGCAGCACCGCCCCGTTCAGCAGGGAGGAGCCTCCATCCTGCAGCTCCACCCCGTTCAGCAGGGAGGAGCCTCCATCCTGCAGCTCCACCCCGTTCAGCAGGGAGGAGCCTCCATCCTGCAGCTCCACCCCGTTCAGCAGGGAGGAGCCTCCACCCTGCATGACACGCACAGTTGGAGAAGGACACGGCAGCATTCAGCCTTTACTAAAGGACAGAGGAGTGTAATTTTCCTATTATACTCCAGCTGCCCTTGCAAAGCAGTCAATACCCCAGACAAAAACAATCAATAACAGAAATACAAGACAGTTATGAGACGGTAGCAAAAGAGTGCGGTACTCCTCCTCCTCCCCTTCGTGTCCTCTGAGGACGGCATAAAGTACTGACAGGGGAGGGGACGGGGGGACGGGGGGGTTGTTGACACTAAGAGAAAGAGAGAGATTATGTGAGAGCGAGAGAAGGGGAATAAGAGAGGGAGAGGCAGAGGGGAGATATGGAACGATAAGGAGTCACATTTATTCTTGTGAATGTTTTTCTCTCTATCTCTTTCTCTCTCTCTCTCTCGCAGCACACACAGACCATCTCTGCACCACACACAGGCCTGCAGCCCCAGATTCGGAGGCACGGATTATGAAGTTTTTGGAGCTGAACAAAATATATATATACACTCTGCTCCTTTAAGTCTCCCAACCATTTCACTCCCAAGCTCTGCTTTAATTAAACTTAATGAATATTAAAAAGGATTTTTATAATCTAAAATACTAATTGTGTGTGCAATACTACTGAATAAGCCCTCAACCATCAGGCACACTGTGGCTTTCTCTTGACATTGGATGTGTGCATTGGATCAGAATGTAGCAAATGCACAGGAGTCCTTGTACTCTCCAGATGAGTGTGTATATAAAACACAACCGAGCAGGAGGATGAAGCTAATGGTCCTCATGAAGGAGATCTGAATGTAAAGCAGTGGTCATATCGTCTGTAAATGCTTTTAAAAGCTTATGCAAAACATGTTGAGCTAACGCATAAAGTTCTATAGAAATACTGAGACAGAACACATGAAGTGACAGGACTGTGAAGCGCAGGTTGGTTAACCAACCTTGTTTCAGGTTGTTTCTACCTCCCCCTCCCTGGGATCAGACCCAGCACTATGGTGTTTATCACAATAATTGAGGCCTGCAGCTAATTGGTTGCTAATTCATTTATGATTACTTATTTAAGGACGGCAATCCAAAAACAAACAAACAAACAAACAAACAAAAACAAAGACATCCTTGAACACCTGCCAAGACAGTTCTCACCATCGCCCACAGCGATCTCCATTTTCTTATTGTACTGTAAAGGAAGACAGAGCGGGAAGAGCTGAAATGAAGAGCAGGTCTTACAGAGACTCCAGCAGCTGTTCAACAAGATGTTTCGTTAGGACTAACAACTGTGACGAGGTCTGAGGGGAAAAAACGTGGGACAACGAAGGTCATAAAACTTAGTGAGGCTTTTTGCGATATTCCGTACCACATCCGTGAACAATTTTACCAACAATGACGTTTAAATGTTCCATAGCCCTGAAGAGCTTGTACTTTCTGGCCTTCAGGCATGAGTAAATGGAGAGCTCATCAAATAAACCCTTGCTTTTTAGTGCTGTTGCTAATTTTATGAGACATACTTTCAGGGACACATCGGCATCCAGCTGATGAGCCATTTGATTAATTATTTGGTTAATATTTGACTCCATTATTTGTTTAGCTACCAACATGACAAACCCTGTAGAGAAGTACTAAAGACAGCTGTGTCCTGGGACCGGGGCATGGTATGTCTCCCCAGACCACCAGGGCAGCGAGGCCGTGAGCTCGAGGCGTGGTTAAGGCTCAACTGGTTAAGCTCAACTCCGCATCTTTAAAAGAGCAAAGCAGACAGACAAGCACAGATTAAAAGGCCCCAGACATGAGACGGTCTCCAGGCGTGGGGCTGGGACGGGGCTGCACGTCCGCGAGACAACAGACACGGCGAGGTACGGCTCGGCTCGTAACAAGCACCCGCACGTTGAAAGACGATGTGCAGTGCGCCCTTCACCGCACGCGTGCGGATCCATTCAGGCCAATTAAAAGATGACATGCTGCTCAAGGCTACCTGTTTGGTTTCCAATGGTTTCAGTGGATGCAGTTTTGATATAATCACCCTGTGCCGAACAAGTGTCTAAAATGTTCAGTCTTGTAGAATTGTTCTATTTTAAAATGAGCATCAGATAAAGACTTAACTGTGTGAGAATGAGAAGCATACACAATGGACGACATTTTCATTCATCACTTTCTTAGTTTTTGCATATTCTAGAAGATTGTAGAAGTGTCCATTACAAATAAAAGCAACACCTAATAACCAGAGAACTCAACATCTCTCATTTACTATCCAAACGAAAGCGTGCAGTAAACCGTTTGCTATATTAAAATTAAATAAATAAACAAACTATAGATGTTTTCAAATATATAGAGCTAGGCAATTAAGATCTCGGATGATCACGCCTCCCTCTGGAGGGGATTTCCTGTATCCTCTGCTAGTCTCGGGAGTAGGACAATAATCTGATGAATCATCTGAGCTATGTCTTTGTTGATGAAGAGGCGTGAGGACATCGGAGGTCCAGGCAAGTGCGTAGGCAGGACCGTGTCCGTCTGCAGGAGGACGCTTGGCGCCGTACTGAGGAAACAAACACCCAGCTGGCACAACCGCAGGCTGAAAGACGCCCTTTTGAGTGTGTCATCACTGGAGAGCCACGGCAGTGGTAATGATGCTGTTCCACACCCTCTCTGAGGAAACAGCAAGGTGAAGACCAGGACCACTGACTGGAGACCAAGTTAATGCAATTAAACATTTATCAGACTGAGATCTGATTGTGTTGTACTGATTTTTTTTTTTTTTGTTACATGTTAAATGTTATATGTTGTGGGGTGTATGCCATGAGTGATCAAAGATGAATTTCCACACTGTGGACAATAAATGTTATTCTATTCTATTCTATTCTATTTAGCAGTAGAGTTTCCATTTGAAAAGAATGGAAGGTTGATAAGAAAAGACCAGGCATGAAAGTTAGAAAAAAAAGTTAACCATCATGACTCCTATGCCAAAAAATAGAAAAAAATAGAAACAGTAAAAATCATCACCATTTAACTGCCTTCCATAAAAGAGCAGATGATGCAAGAAAAGCGTCGCGAAGAGAAACAGACAAACAGAGCTTCAGCAATGTAAATACATTTGAGAAACAAACTCTACTCACACAACTATTTACTTCTTTATGACTCATCACTCTATTTCCTCCACTTGCTCTCGTTTTCAGGAGCAGGAAGGAATGGTTGCAAAGGTCCACATAAGCCTGGAACATTATTTATCGGGACCTTTTTTCCTTTTGTTTATCACATAAACACTGAGAGGAGCCACAGGCTAGAACTGCAGTCGGATTCTTCCTACAGCTTATTAAAGTTCCGTCTGCCTTCGGTCTGCCAGCCGGGCTCCCAACAGGGGCACTAAAGGGGCTATTTCATAAAGAAAATTCTATCCATCATGCTCCCAGATGAAATTAATATATGTCACAGGCAGTTCTGACAATTTAATATCAAGCTGAGAGAGAAGATCCCCTGCACAAAGCTATGGCAGCATTCTGGAAAGTCAGCTATATAGACGTACAGGAAATAAACCGATATACAGGAGACATGCACACACACAGGCAAGCTTGAAGATTTCTTCAAGTGCTTGAGCATGCAAAATAGAACGAAGTATGCACAAATTATATCATTCAGTGGTCCGTTCTGGAAAAAAAAGCAAGAAGCAAGCTCTCCTAAAACAAAACTCATTAATTAAACTTTCAAAAATGCATTCTGTGCATAAAAATTTAAATCTGAAAATAGATAATATAGAATTTTTTAATATTTAAACATAGAAATGGAAATGGAGAATTTACACATCAGGATAGTGATGGTGTGGATGATGTGGTCATCTAGCCGCTGGACAATGCAGACTCCCAACAGTACTGTGAGAACTGTGTTCGTTGACTTCTCCACTGCATTCAACACCACACAGCATGGGTTAGTCAGGAAGCATCGTCTCATGGAGAAAGCGTTAAGATGCTGCAGGGTAGTGCCTCAGACATGAGCAACACTGGAGTTCCTCAGGGGACTCTGTTAGCA